>NW_017257999.1:957624-994719 GCF_001594055.1 Mycetomoellerius zeteki
ATATTTAAAATATATTTTTTTAATGTATATTTATATTGCAATATAATAAATATATTTTCTGATTTCTTTGTCAACATTCCATAATTCATTAATTTCCTACGACTTTTACTTTGCGCACAGTTACTCGACAGGCACGAAATTTTTCGCTTTTCCGTTTTTCTCTTTTTTCCAAATACAATCTTATTGAATGCAAATCTGTTCAATATGAGGATACGAAATGGTAGAAGAATGTTTATAATTTTTATTTCTCCATACTTATATTGCTTTGAACTTGGAAAACCATTTCAGGACAATAAATTTCTCTTAGATTAGCGCACAATTCACCCACTTTCCCCTATAGTTAAGTCTAGAAATGAGATCCTGTGGGCGCCAAATTAAAAGCGATTGTTTAAACATTAGAATATAAGACAATAGAAAGATTATTTGGAAAATTAATGAATAAAATATTAGCAATACGATTAAGCATTATGAAGGATATGCTTGATGAATTGTTTTATCCTGTGCTAACATTTGTGGCAAATGATTATGATCAATGTTACCTGAAAGTATTCTTGAAACGTACAACCATGTGGGGGAAGTAGCGAATATTATGCAAATCCAGCTGACGATCATCGGTAATCCTGTTGATAGGATAGACATCTTGCTGCCTACATATTCTAAAATGAGAGGTCCAATGATGGCGCCTAAGAGGCGCCCAAGTGGTAATAGAGAGGCTATCCAAGACGCTTCTTCGTCCGTTACGCGAAACAGCGCATTTTCATCGGTCAGTTGCGCCAAGTAAGGGGAAGTCCAACCATTTGCGAGACCAATATTGATGGTCGATAAGGCCACTAAAGCATAACATTTTGTTATATGTCGTAAAAAATTGATGCAATTCAGTAATTTTATAGAAAATGTACGATACATGGAGATATATCAATTTTATATTGAATGCAAATCTTAAATTGCACTGAATTTTATGAATTAACTAACCTGTTAGAGTTGCGAACCACTGAGGCCACAATTGAAGCAGAGGTTCAAATATTTTTTTTGCCATTTTTATATCAAATTTACACCGTTACACGTGTATCTGATAAAAATACAAATAGAGAAGATACATAATTGTTCGATCTATATGATTGCAATTATTTTTATTTTTAAGTTTATGTCAAATTATAGTCAAATGATTTGTCAAGTAGCTTGTCAATTGGCTGTCAGAGGAAAAAAACAGCGAATCAACACGTTCGAAAAACTAGTCGAAGAAATGAGACTTACAAATTACAGTCCATTTGATATTACAAATGCCTTGAAGCATTTTTTGATTGGTCAATTAGTAAAATTCTTTTTTCTGATTATAATATGTCATATGTTTCTGATTATGATAATCATATGTTTCGAAGTATTTGTCGTACCAAGTGGACACAGTTATGTACGTATATTACGCATGAATTTAAGAAATCACTTAGACACGCATGCAATATTAAAAATAAATATCTGAAAAAGTTCGGAAATCTATTTGCTCGCAGATGTACATCTATGATATATCGAGGAAATTACGGTTATCTCCGGCTTGAATTGTCACTTGATCGGATTCACATACATTGGCATTCGTTTACTTTACATCGCGTACATTTTTCATATGGTGGCGAAAAATCATTTTTCGACATTGGGATACGTCAATTTCGCGACGAGTCAGCTGTGACGCCTGTCGATAATACAAGTTTGATTTGAGAAGAAATAGTTATTGTGATGTGTTACGATAAATGTGAAATAAGACGCTCGTACTTATGGGATTAAGTAAAAAAAATCATTATAAAGAAATTTTGAGTGGGACATATAAATTTATATTTTTTCCTAGAATAGTTCCGCAACGGCGCTACTTTGGCTTTCTAATTCAAGCAAACACACATTGTCTTTAACATTTAAAATTATTTCGACTGTTTTACTATGCAAGATTTTCTCGACTTGCGCATATATACAAATGTATTATATTATCACTTTTTTTCGCACTTATAATAATTGCATGACTGATTTTATGAATAGACTGTAATCATAAAAGATTTAAATGAATTTAATTTTTTTCCTCACCGCGGTGATATTGTATAGTATTATTGTATAAATATGTTATTTTTTACTGCATATATCGCGTTACTTTTCCACCGTAAGCGTAATCTCGAATAAATTTTTCTAAAATCTAATCATAAAAATTTTAGTTTTAGCGAAATGCAAAGCTTTGAAAGGAAATACTCAAAAATGTCATGATGTCGAACAAAAAGAACACTCAGAAAAAATTGTGATACTTTTAATTGCTTGCAAAAACACCTATCAGACTTCATAATACATGGTACACTGATGCTGGTAATGGCATTGCTCAGAGACCAATCCTAAGTGCTAAGTACACAAGCGTTTATACCAATATAATAAAAAAATTATTCTTTATTTTTGCGTAGCAGTAAATTATTAAACGTAATCTTCAAGTATGCTTTCATCACAAAAATTGCTGTGTATGTTTGAACGTTCAATATCGGTTATCATTTGTAACTCTAAATCGTTAACTGCAGCTGTCGTTATAAAAATTAATTCCGTATGATTGCCGTCCCTCGAGCGATTGTGCATCTTTGTGATTGCTCTCTTCGTGTAACACGTAACATAGTAGTTTTTTGTTTTTTCTTTAACAAACATCTAAGCAAAAAAATAGATAACATTTTGATACGAAATATCGTTTGCTTGCTTTAATTACAGTAACGTGAACATTTAATGTATAGCCACTTATGTAAACTTCACTGAGAGCGATACGCCTTCTCGTTTTGCGTAAAAGAGGAAATTTTATTTATGTTTTTAATAGGACGGAATTAGTTGATCTGAATTTTGATTGAATTTTATCAAACCTGGAGGATTTTTTTATATTATTTAATTCTCTTGAATTTAATTTTTATATTATTCACCTCTCCAGGATAATCACAATTAATTTGAAATTGACACAAGATTTGTTAACTGGGAGAAGAAACAATTGATCTCCGTTTAACGATTGGACGATCTCCATTCGCATATTTATTTTCGTCATACATACCGAAAAATTTTGCTGGTAACAAACGTTATGTCACACGCTTAGCCGACAAAATCGATGATAAATATGTGTTAAGCGATTTATTGGAAGTGAAACTATTCACGGTCCGTGTTCATGTTGCGAATCTCAGAACGGCGATCTTCTGGGCGTGTCGTTAGGGTGAGCAACGCCGAAACCGTGGAACCCAAGAGCTAACTTAAATGGAACAGAATAGGGTTACGTCACACGAAGGGGTACTACCGTCCTCCCTGGTCTCTTACGGCTGGAGGATAATAGCTTTCGAAACGTTGTCTTGGAACTCTCGGTTCTTGCGCTGCTGAATATTTTGTCGCGTCGCTTCTCTTTATCTGACGGGGCAATAGAAGCGAATGAGAAGTGTGCACTGCTGTTTACATCGCATTATCTATAGTTGAATTTATGACTCCTGACATTGCGACTTTCACATCTACTTCATTCTTCTTCCTTCACGATCTTCCTTCACTCACTTTAACTGCCCCTGCTGCGTACAGGAAGCGAGTGATAGTTATCCGGTCACCCGGAGCTTTCGTGAAACGTCCATTATGAATACTATGTTACGTAATTGGAAACTGTATGATAAGTTAAATTTTATTATATTGCATAAGCATCGCTATCGCTTGTATTTGCAAACTTGATCTGGTGAGGTCATACTCGTAGCTGACGACTTATTTATCGCGTTTACTAATTCTTAGCATTGAAGTTGTTCACATTATTTGTGTTGCAACACAGCAACTTATATAACATATGTAACGCTCTTATTTTATTTATATATATTGCTCATTTAAGCATATTGTACATTCAGAGAAAAAGACATAGTGGCAACTATATAAAGGAAATAATTATAAGTTTTGTTTTGAAGAAAATCACAAATTTTATATGTAGAACCAATGTATACGTAGTTGAATAAACTATGTATGTATATAGTTGAATAAACTATTTTATAATTACAATAATTATAAAATTATTCAATTATGTACATCAGTTTATTTAACTATGTTGTGGTTTATTCAGCTATATACATTAATTCTACATATAAAATTTGTATAGTTGTCGCTTTTGTAGTTGCCATTATTATGCTTTTTGGGAGTCTCGGATACGTACATCCTAGTTCAATACATTCACTTAGGTACATTGATCAGTACCTATAATTTCCCAGTGTATCACCAATAAAAACATATTATCTTGCTTTAGCCAATTAGTGATGTGTCCATTTGGAACTCTTTCTGTTTTTCTCTGAACGTGAGTTTTGACAAAATTTAAATAATGTATCAACTTGAATTTATGTACTTGCATTTTTGTTTATGCATTTGCATGCCAAATAAATATTATAATTACACGAAATAATGTCAGATATCGCGTGAATTCAAGGCAACATTTTTATTTCCTTTATCTGCTTTTGCTTATGAGGTAGGAAGATATAGTGAACGCGTCTACAGTATATTTTCTGTGAGTACGAACAGGCTGGAGGAACGTTTTCTAGGTAGATGAAGGCGGTATATTGCTACAAGTAGCGCTAGTGAATTACATGGGACTTCCTGCGCAGAAGGAACTTACAAAGTGGAGACTCATGTCGTGTGCCAGCAAGCCGGTAGGAGCGAACAACTTTACAAGCTCTTAAATAGTTATTAAAAATATACGGGTTTCTTGGTTTTTATGGTGACTGAAATAGATTAGTTTACTCAATGTGCGGTGATTTCGTTTTGATACAACATTAATATTAATCAAAATAATCAAGTATAAATGAACAATTTGATGAATATTGCTTCCACAGGTTCTGCCATAAGCTCATGCAAATTAGCTATGCAAACAAATGCACGTGGCAATCTTACCTAACGCAATGTATTGATTTTCCTATCGCGTTTCAACTGGGAAAGGATTGTACAATTAGGCACGATTGAGCGCCGAAAATCTCGATTCTATCGCTCGACTGGAAGGTGCACTCGATAATAAGCACACCTGACAAAATTCAATTATGCGATTCCCGTGGGCGAGTAACCCAATTTGCACGTCATCAAGCCGCACACGGGGAAACCAGTTCGAAGACTATCCCGATGGTATACCTATACCAAATATTGAAGTTCCTGGATTGCACAGGACTGCCCTCGGGGACGCCAAATAACCCGCGCCGACCTCCAACTACGCGGCTACGATTCGTCTGAACGACGGGTGTAATTGCCTGTAATCTACCGCGACGCGGTTGTATTATAGAGATCATTTAAGGGAGAGAACCGCCGCTCAGCATCGTCAACATTATCGGTAAACGTTGTTCAAAAACAGTTTGTGAGTTTAGATTATGACCAGTTGTGAACTTGTATTCTATATTATGAACTTGATATATACAGAAAATGGAATACAAAATTTTATCATGTAATAAATTCTACGTCAATAGTGTATTTAACGCGACATTATGTACTTTACTTGATAACTGAGCTGCTTCATAATTTATCTCTATCGTTATCTGTTATTATCTGTTACCGTTTTTCTTTGTTATTGTTATTAATGTGTTGCCTATTGTGCGGCTTTTCTTTAGCTCTGCAAAAAAAAACTAATTAAAGATCATGCATATATTATTGTGATCGATAAATGTATGGCATGTACATTTATTTATTAAATAGTCTTTTATAATAGTATTATGTATTATCATTGACGATATTAACTTGCAAATTCATTGTATCTTGTATACATGTCAATGAAACATGTCTGTAATGCTGATGACCTTTATAATACTTAATATGTTAATACCAACAATATTTGCAAATTGTTATGATAAGATGTAGCATTTTATGTAACTTACATAATTATGTAACTTGCACGCTAGCAGTATAGAACATTTGCTATCGATATACCGATTTCTTGGTATAACGCACTTTCTCAAATAGATCATTCTCCTTCTATTTTTGATAGTCTGTCCTATCATTAAGGAGATCCTCGAGGTCTCTTTGGTGCCATCATCAAACGATCGTGATCAAACGGACCACGGAAAGCGCAATTTCTCGCTTTCGCCTAATTCACATTCACTTCTATGATGCTAATGTAACACATATTAGCCGAGTACATTCCACTAATTAGTAAGTATCTACTTTTTTCCCTTACATTTACGGTGAACGCACGTGATTTTAAATTTTAAATATGAAAGCCTTATTTTAAAAACAGAAGATTAGAATTGGAAGAATGTTAATATGTTCAAATCTTTATATTTCTTTTTCTTGTTGCTTTATAAGTAATAGCCCAATGTAGTGGAATTAAAATATCTTATAATGTTCAATGATATTTTGGCTGTACACTACCGGCTAAAAAAGAGTACAACAAAGAGTTATGAAAAAATTGGTCGAAATTTTATGAAAAATTTTGGTCGTGTATGCTGAAAAACCAATAACAAAAAAACAAAACGACTAATAATTTGACTTATAACGGCTTTTACAACGCAAAGACTACATTTTATATTTTTAGATAAATAACTTTAAAATAAATAAGCGGGTCCAAATAAATTTTTCGAATATTTATTGGAATTTTATTAGTATACGTGTGAAAAATTTGATTTAATTTGGTTTAATACCATTTATTTATAAAATGTTCAAATAGATATTACAAAACGCGATTTTACATATGAATCAATGCAAACAAATATAACTTTTAAACCAATAAGAGAATGTTTAAAGAAGGGTGTTATTTGGCTAATATGAAGAAGTTCCATGTTGTATGAATTATATATCATATTAAAGGGAATTAATATTATATTAAAGCTATTTAATCCTTTGAGTCACGCAATTAAAGGAAAAGATTAATCTCTGAAAAATGTATAGAATTATAGGTTTTTGAGATCGCTGAAATCAAATCTTTTATCAGATCCTAAAAAAATTGAAATCCAAGATGGCGAACACAATATGGCGGCTTAAAAAGCAAATTAATTCTTGTTTTTCACTACAATTCGTATTCTATCCTGAAAAATCCGTAAATAAGGGTTTTCTGAAGTGACGGAATATAAACCATTAAAAAACAATGAAAGAACAAGGGCAGTAGGAGTCAAGCGCGGGAGATGTTGCGCAAATAACACGGCTATCGTAGCGTGAAACTTCTTTATTTTACTAAAGCGCTTACATGTTTCGGCTCATTTTTGAGCCTTCTTCAGAGATAACTAATACATTCACATACATAGAATATAACAATTATTAACTAGTCATGGTGATCTTTCTCACCTCGAGAGTATAAATACCAGAATTAAATCCAGATAAGAATGCAGTGAAAAAGAAAAAGGGGGGAAAGAAATTTTGAAATTCTCGAAATAAAGAAAATGTAAAACTAATGTATCAAAAAATTTTGAAATTATAATTAATTATTCCGACATCAGACATCAGTCAGTCAGTGTCGCTCGTGCACAGGAAGAAGTCGGTCGGGCGTTGACTTTGGATCATTTTCGGGGATACCTTTTCTTGATTTGGTGATTAATTTTTTAATTTTTTAACGCTAGTTTTTTAATTACTGTCTCAATAAAGACCAATTAAATCAATAAGAGACTAACTGTGTCTGACACTGACTGGCTAACTTATCAGAAACCGGTTTTTGAAGTATTAAGAGTAATGTTTGCGATGCGGTATCTTGTGATCAAGGTGAGCTTCCTAACCATCGAAATAATTAATTATAATTTCAAAATTTTTTGATACATTAGTTTTACATTTTCTTTATTTCGAGAATTTCAAAATTTCTTTCCCCCCTTTTTCTTTTTCACTGCATTCTTATCTGGATTTAATTCTGGTATTTATACTCTCGAGGTGAGAAAGATCACCACGACTAATTAATAATTGTTATATTCTATGTATGTGAATGTATTAGTTATCTCTGAAGAAGGCTCAAAAATGAGCCGAAACATGTAAGCGCTTTAGTAAAATAAAGAAGTTTCACGCTACGATAGCCGTGTTATTTGCGCAACATCTCCCGCGCTTGACTCCTACTGCCCTTGTTCTTTCATTGTTTTTTGATTTATAAGGAGTCTTAGTTAGGTTGATTTATTATACGTTAAACCATTAAATTTATAAAAAAACGTTGAAATATACAATTTATAAAAAACAAACGTAAGAATATTGAAATAAAATTTGTAAAACAAACTGAATGCATATTCGTAATCAGCGACCTAAAAAACATAAATATAACTCAAAAAATGAGTATGTTCATAGGGGCTTTTTTCACAAATGAATTTAAACTAAAAAAAGCGTTTTTTTTTGCGTTAAAATGTTTACAACAATAAAATGGAAAAATCAGTACATAGAAGTCGAAACTAAGTATTATAATATAGTGAATAATGAAAAAAGAATCATTAATTTCGGTGAAATCTTCTCGAAATACAGTCTAGAAAAGAAGAGCCAAAAGGTGTAACATATATGTTATGCTATGACTCATAGGGTTAAGTGAAATCGAGTGGTATATCGTTTATTTAGGAGAATATCGAGAATATGAGAAAAATTATAATCAAAGACAATAATTATTATATTTATTGATAACAAGTTATTACTTAATAAGACATTAAAATATCTCGAGAATTAAGCAACAAGGACTCTGTATTGTTACTTAAACACCCATAAGGCGGAGAAAATTTTTGAGCGATTGACAAACGAAGAGTCTGAGACAAAATAATTATTTGATATCGAATTCTGGCTTTGAATAACGAATATATTTTTCAAATTATACGTACTAATAATACAGTTTTTATTGCTTAATTCCAGGAATATCTTAATATCTTACTTAACATCTTTTGGATTTATTGTCTTTGAAAACGATTTCTTCTAAACGATTTTCCCATAATACATCACTCGACTCCGCTTAAGTAGCTCTTTAATATGATATATTATATAATTTGTACATTTCAGATGCTTTATGTTTCATGTTATCAAAACTTAATATCTTCCTTTTTTATTCAGATGTAATAGAACAATCTACGAAATTTTTATATTTTTATACTATTTTGAGATGTGACACGTACATCCTCAAAAATTATTTTAAACAGAGTGTCCTCTACCGGGAAAAACCTGGAAAACCTGAAATTCTCAGGGAATTTTTTTTTACCCTTGAAAATCCTGGAATTCTCATGAAATTTTGTTGAAATTGTCAAGGAAATTTTTCAAATTCTATTTTTAAATTTAAATTCTATTTTGTTTGACAGAATCATTTCTTTGACCATTTTTTGATAAATAATACAAGTTTGACTAGACCTTATTGCCAGATAGCAGCCGATTAGCCGTTTGTGGTATACTGACAGCATGTGAAGAAATAATACGTGGTCTACAATAAGAGTCGTAGTGGTCGTATAAAAGTCTGAAATCATAAGAAATTGACCAATCGTAGTCATATGTGAGGAGATATGTATAGGATTATACATAATCGACTATAATTGGTCAATTGCTTACGATTTCAGATTTTAGAGCCACTATAGATTTCTATTGTAGAAAACCTCGCATATGCTGATTCTACAATGAGTCGGTAGTTGGTAGTCTTAAGTCTTACTGGTAAATCAGTGAAGTTGGCCAACTTGTATGATTAAAGGCTTTTCATGCTGATACTCGATGCTAATTTTTAGCGTTAAACTAGGTCACGTGATCGAAATTGACGCTATTGATATTCGTGAATTTTTATCACGTTATTTGTTTTAACGCTAAAAATGAGGGTCAGCATGAAAAGACATCTTAAGTAAGACTACTAATTTCCTTAAGACTGGCTAAATTCGAATTTTCGAAAATGCTCAGAAGGAAGTAAAGGCGCTTAACGAACAAATTCAAGCTTTAAAAAAATGGATTTCAGTATTTTGTCTAAATGTTATTTACTTATAAATATTATTTATATATCTTTTATTTTTTTTTTAAATATAAGAATTATATTTTTTATCATATTGTAAACAAAAGTTATGTTTATATATATAATTTTTGAATTATTTGTTTAGGAATGTCTCTATAATGAACAATGTCTCTAATCTTACCTGGAATTTTGAATAAAATTTATGGAAAAACTTGAAATTCTCAGGGAATGCTTTTATAAGATTTAAGTATCTATACTGTTGAAGTTATCTAAAATGTACGTAAATACATTAAACAAACTCTTACTTAACTTGTTTAAAATCGTTAAAAGAAAATTAGGAAGTCAGATCTGATGGATAATATCACTTTTAGAATTCATATGTAAAAGACAAAAATAAAAGAATATGTTATAATTTTTACAAATTATGTATTGGATATAGTACTATTAGTTACGCGATATGACATGATAAAAGCATTTGTCTTTCCTAAATTCATCCAATTAAACGAGATTGATGATCTCTGTTCTGGAATTCACGCGATGGCATCTACCAAAATTTTTCATGCGTCA
Source organism: Mycetomoellerius zeteki (assembly GCF_001594055.1). Taxonomy (NCBI): domain Eukaryota; kingdom Metazoa; phylum Arthropoda; class Insecta; order Hymenoptera; family Formicidae; genus Mycetomoellerius; species Mycetomoellerius zeteki. The sequence goes on from NW_017257999.1 coordinate 968,039, forward strand.
GCGAATCGTTTCTGATTCTCGCCATCTTCGTACAAACGAATTAAAGACGTACTTGGCTTTCAAAAAAGTTCCAGGGATTTATGCGGACGCATTCTCTTCCGCTGTATTAACTACGACACTGCTCGAATCTCTTTCTAGTAAATCCCGGCTGGTCTATTTGAATTTGACTGAACGTATTACATGCATTTTTCTATTCCAATCGCTATTCGGTTGAGCGCAACGATGAGTAATAAGGCGTAAAAAGCTATTAGATTGACTGACGAGTTCTTCCGTTCCGTTCTACGTCGGCTCTATCCGTTCTTTTTCTCGAAGGATCTTCGAGAGTTGAAAAGCCTTCGACTCGGCCGTTGAGAGAGACGGGAGCTCGACGCTGAAAGACATTTTCACGTCTTCGCATTACGATATTTCTCCGCTATTTGAAGCAAGCGCTTTTAAATCTAAGTTGCATAGTTCTCTTATATAAGCTCGTCTGGATATCATATATCTCTCATAGAATGTTTTACACTTGCAGACGTGTTAGCAATTTATCGCGTCTCATGACTCTTACAATGATGAATGAATTATTACGAACAAATTTCAATACAGCCATTTCTCAATTTTCTCAAATTAGAAATATGGCTTTTCACTGATAGTTCTTCAATTTTGGCGCCGTATGGTGACATCGGAAACCGATATCGTCACATGATTTACTTATCTTTCAAAAAATACAACGGATAAAAAAGGAAAAAAAGGGGCAAAACCGGAAGATATCCGTATATGAGCAAAAGACGATAACGGGTCAGCATTACCACGGTAATAGACACCGGCATGGCGAAGATAGGTGGGTGACGGTAGGTCGACCGCGCGGGGACTAGGGGATAGCCTCCGGGTTAGGGGCTGACGGGTCGTGGCGGGTGGAAAAGGGGCGACTCCGGCAGTCAGCGGGTTAGAGCCGCTCCGTGCGGGTGAACGCGAGTCGCGAGCGTGTACGCGCCCTTCTGCAAAATTTCTTTAAAAGAAGTTTCGGAGCTCATTATCGGTAGAACTCCTTGACGATCACGGGAATGTGGATTCAGTTTGCGTCGCCTGTCGATCCTACCGGTCGTCGTTGTTCCACGATCTCGTGCATGAACTTTCACATTCCCCCCTCGGAATGACCTGCACGAAGGACACCGCTCTGCAAACAAGCCTGCAGACAAAAATTTGTATAAATTTCTCAAGAATTGTTAAGTGATCGTGTAATAAAGAGTGCGTTGTGTGTAATTGGAATTACGGAGTGATTACTGAAGTGATGGATAGAAGCTTTTAAAACCACGTCACCACGTGTCATTGAAGTGTCATCTGTGTGCGAGGAGAATTTGAGAGTCTCTCGATTTCTTCGAGAGCACGCTTGTTATAATTTACGAAAAATATAATATGTGAACCGTGCGTAATTTCTTGAACGTTTGTGTCTATTAATTTTAATATTCTAATTTTAACTAATTTTAACTAAATAATAGAAGAAAAACTGCACTTGGTAATTACCACGTATTAAACATGTACCAAGTGTTAAGTGTCGGTTTTAAAAGAATGAAAACTACATATATCGTGACAAGAAAATTAGCACATATTTTTTTTGTAATTACATAAATTATGTTATTATATATAACGTTATGTTACCGATCATGATTATGCGAGCATGCAAAAATTACAAAAAGAATTTTCATTTATTGATGGAAGAGCGCATCTTACGTTATTCAACGATTCGAATGTCTAGCGATAAAATAACAAAGTAATTCTTTCTTTTGCATATACAATGCTCTGGAAAATGCTAGAAAATCTGCTGAATCTATATGATGAATACGCGAATGGATTCTTCACATATTTCGCGTTGTCGACATAGAGTTTTCGTTTTGCTTTTTTTTGATTTTCCGTAGTACATTGTCGTTTACATTACACAGTGTTTGACTTCAGACGTACATTCAGTATAACGATAATTTCGCTCATGGCTTTATTGCGTTTGACGCGTAATTCCACACGCGCGAAACATGATAGAGTTTCGCAGAGCAAAATTATACCTCTAACAACGAAGGCTCCACGAATCATTGTTTTACTGATAATGGATTTTCTTTTTTTATTTGACAGTTTTCCTTTATGCGTATGTCTGTATTTTTCATTACGATAAATAGCAATTTCCCCGGCAACTCGAAATTCTTCTTAACTCGAAGATACGCGAACAAGATAACGGAGAACCCTCGTAGTGTCAAGTTTCCTCTCTCAAAAACTGTAAGAAAAACTCGCATACTGCTGAATTTTTTTCTCTTTTGTAATAATACATTTGGGTAATGCGAAGTTTTAACGGACGTGTTTTTTTATACAATCTCTCTTATTGAAGATAATAGTTTATGAATGTTTATAAATATTTATTTTAGTCGCGCCGAAAAATGATGATTTTAATATATTATTGAATTTTTCATTTAAAAAACGATGCAGCAACGTTTAATTATATTCGTGATTATACATGTAATTATCGGTTAATTGACGTTTTCAACAATGAGCTCAATTTCTCTCTGAAAATTTCATATATGTTTCCCGAGGAAATACGGAGCATGGTTTTCGTTGCCTCAAAATTCTGAGCGAACTCATCTAGTAATTGATATTGCGAGATGATGTTAACAAGCCGTAGAAAGGTACATTTAGCGTAATCGTCATTCTCGAACTGTTGTAGACCGACGGAGATGCAAATTCCGGTTGGTCTCTCGGTTAGTGTAACAGCCGATAATTTCATTCGCAAGCTCATTATGGAAATGGGAACTGTTTCCATAGAAATTACATAATTAGAACGTGTCGACGGTTCGTCGACGACGTTGAACGTAGTCGAAATTGCAAACCGAACGCTCGAATGATGCATAATGCACCGTGCCAATCCGTGATAAACAGCTAAAAATATCGTCGCGTAACGTACTAACTGTCTATCATAAATAAAAACACAATCCCGCCGCCATAATTACTCGTTATGCAAAATATTATGCAGCGCCAAGAAATGGTAATTCGTTTCTTCCTTAAATGTCCGCATGAATAATGCCAATCTCACGTGACTCGTTACCCGAAAACATTTAACGTTATTGCGTCGTGAAGAGAGATAGGACGTGATCAATTTTGCGAGGAAAATATATTGGATATATCCTACGGGAATCGTAAGTAATCGCTTGAGATGACAAACACGGGTAAATAATCGAGAGAGTTAAATAAAGCGGGACAATTTTCCAAAGCTGAAGTATTGATTTTTTTATACTAGCACAATACAACGTAAAGTTGACAATAATTTAGTTACATCGATATAATACAGCATGAAGTTGATTCAGTGAAATTGTTCCAGTGTTTCCTGAGCTTATTTCGAGGTAGTCGAGTTTCGCGGTAATCACCAAATGTCCCTTAAACGCAAACATGTAATGTCAACGAGTTATAGAAAGAAAGAGTTGCCACCGTGTGTGGCATGAGATTATGGCAGAGAAATTAACCTGTTGACAGGTGCGTAGCTCCGAAAATTGATTGCGTGCGTCCAATACAGACGTCCGCGACCGCGCGCATCACGTGCGACGCTCAACGTGTGTGCACTTGACTGCAAGCGTTTTCGGCTCGCAGTTGCATAATAATCGGTCTTTCAGCGTCGTCGACAAACAGTCTCTTTCGCTGTGCGCGATCGTTTGATGAAATACAAACGGTAAACAATTCAAGACATTTTAATTTTTTCTTTTTTAATTTTTTTAGTTGAATTTATTTTTAATTTATTAAAATTGGTTCTATTTGGAAAAGATTGGAAAAGTAGATGGGCAAATAAATTTGTCCGGAAAATTCGCGCAACCTTCCATTGATATGTGTAACAAATTCAGATGTATGGAGGATACTTTTTGCGGATAATTTGAACGGGATCGCTGAATAGCATTTGGCACAAATGTTTCGGCGTGGATTCGGAGCTTCGAACATATCTAACATCCCGTGCGGATTTCATCGAATTTTTTCATCGGTAGATTTTACATCTGTTGCATATCACGAAATTGCGTTACGTATGTACCGTCATTGTTTTCCCTGAAAACAAAATAATTCGCCCGATCCGTCGCGTAACCAGGAACCAATTTATCATCTAATGTAGAACACGAAATGTAACCGGAATAAAATAATACTATAAATTAACGTTCTTTTTTTAAAACTGTCGATATTTGTAGGCATTTAAAATCTACGTTATATTATATTTTATTCAACGGTGATAATCTAAGATGTACATTTACGGAAAGGCAATTCGAACATTTTATAAAGTTTCAAAGTTTATAAATATTAAAGGACCGCATCGAGTTAATGACAAGGCTGTGTACCAAAATTTAAAATTTCTCGTTGAAAGAATTGATCGTTGACTCAACGAAAAACTCGTGAAAGTTTCACGAGTACGTGCGCTTATTCTCTTTCTACGTACTGCTAATTTTTTGCTATTGAAGACGTTGAAAACTTTTCCCGATCGATCGGAAGTCGTCGCGAAAAATGTGCCCGTATCCAAAGTGACAAGTGAAGTCTCTCACCAGTTGAGCCAATGGAGAATATTCGGGGAATATAGTATTGTCATACAATCAGCTGGAGGATCAACTGTTAATTAGCAGACATGTACACTCACCTACACGGGGATAACGGCATGTGCTGTTATCTTCCTACTGTTCTGTACCTCGAACGATACCGTAAGTATCTTTGCTAATCGAGTCGACGAGCGAGTGAAATGGTATAACGCAATACGAAGAGATTTTATTATTAAGGCAGGTGTTAGAATTACTATTCCAATAATTTTCCTTTGCGCGAATTTCTTCGAGTCATTTTTTAAAATATCGATTATATCGTGGTTTTTGATATTGTAAAAACGCTTCGTTGTAGCAATCATGGCAGAGAGACGTTTTAACAATTACGTTAAGTTTCGGTCGGATAAAGTTTCGAATTTTCATGGAAGGCCACTGTAATTATTTCTACGGCTTCAAATGTCGGCCCTTCTCGTTTGTCGCTGATACGAAGCTTGTGGACGACGGAAGTGAGATAATTAATTCAGGAAGTCAACTCGATGCTCGCGAGGAGTTTGATAGAAGTTATGTTTAAACGAAACATATATTTCCGCGTACTTTCGGGTATCAGCGAGCTTAGCATAATGTTAAAGACAATCACCGCGAAGCGGGCGGAAGGAAACGAGTGTAATGGAAGGCTGAATTTACTCAGAATAAAAAAAAGAAAAAAAAAATAACGAAAGATTTTGCATAATAAAGCGGTTAGATGAGGCGCTGTGCTGCACTTGGTTGAGGGTTGTATATGTAAATGCCGTGGAGAGCTTGTCGAATAAACAAAGGGTAAAGCGCATCCGCTTGCATCTCCCGGTGAAACTCACTTTTTGTCTGCTGCGTTTCGAAGAAAGTCTTTATCGATCGGCACGTTACATCAACGCAACATGCCATAATGTTATTATGAAATCGTATAACTTGTCTAGTTGCTCCTGATATCGTAGTTTTAATGTTTATGTTAATGTGTCTGTGAAGTTGGTACGACGTTTTATTAATTCGAAAAAACAACGAGTTCAATAGCGCTTTTTATAATTTTACAGCTCCTAACAAAAATTTTAAAAAATTTCGCATTTTTAATATCACAAAATAAAAAATAAAAAATATTCTAACTTCACGTTCCAGCACATGGTTTCTTTCTAAAGTATATCAGAAAGCTAATATTACATTTGTTAAGAGATTCAGTTAGTTTTAAACTAATTTCATAATTATATGTAGCGTTTCAAGACAAAATTCTAACACACAATTTTTTTCTTTGCTTTGAATATTCGTCATTCGGTAGAAATGTGTCGTACTGATAATTTTTGATACTTTTGGCACTAGTTCTGTTCGAAGCTTGTTTTGTTCGAATTCCATGAGATGCAGTTATTTCAAAAAGTGGTTCCGGTTATAAACATTTTTAACTTTTACTGCTAGCACGACGTTCGACAGAAATGTGTCATATAAACGTAGTAGGTTGGCATCTAGTAGATTTCGATAATTCTAATTACCTGTTTTTGAAGAGTATAGGTGTACTTTTATGTATATAAAAAGAGTTCTGGCTATATTAATAATTACTATACAATTAAAAATTGGAATTTTAATATTACATTCCTTAATTTCTGATCGTATCACCTTCGAGCGTAATTCTTTCTTAGAAAATTTTTAGAATATTATGCAAAATTGACACATCAGAACTTCTAGAATTCTAAAGAACATTTTTTACTTAGATTAGGATGAATTTGCGTGCGCGTATTTTCAGATTGAATAATTCTTAAAGTAATGCTTGAATTGTCTCTGACCATTGTAATTTCATTTGAAAATTTTAGAATATTATGCTACATAAGAGGAATTATGAAATAATATATTATATTAATTGCCAATTTAATTATCACTGCGCGATAAGAGAATTTATAGGAAAAAGTTTATTTAAAACAAGTAAATAAAGAAGCATGCTATATACAGTTGGGATCTTAGAGTGCTTAATACTATTTTTATTATTATATAATTTTCAGGTGTGTAATATTTTTGTTTTAAATTTTTAAACATTTTTCAGTTGTACAAACTGCGCGCCAATTACTGTCGGCCTTGAAATACAATTTTAAACTCAAACTGGGATAATATCACAAATTACATAAATTGATAATCAATTTAATAATAATGATAACGCTACACAGAGAATTTATCCTGAAAATATGATAGTTGTGGGACAGCACAGTATCTCGAAGATTTTTACTCATTTTAGAAAAATTATTCAAACTTTTTTTCTATTTTATTGTGGTTTTATTAACGAATGAGAAAAAATTACATAAAATTCTTCAAAATACAATGTTGCCTCACATCTATCATATTTTCAAGGTAAATTTTAAGAGAAATTCTCTTCGTATATTAAGCATCTTAAAACACTAAGCAATCTTAAAGTAGCAAAGAATTTATTGCAAAAAGTATCACCCCAGTCAAAGTTTGAATTTGGAATTTTCTACTGTCTAAACATCTTTATCAATTCGATCACTGAAACATGTAGTGATATTTATCGCAACAATGTAATAAAAAGAAAAAGAAACGTCTTTAAATTTTATATATGTTTTATTAAAAAATAATCTATCTTATGTATTATGTCGTCTGTACGTCTGTGCGTATGTACGTATGTATGTATATATATATATATAAAATAAATAGGTTCAACTACTCTGATACATCCTGTATGTATGTACACACACACACACACAATTACTTATTTAAAGAAATTTTATTCTGCTGTGCTGTATTGTTTTAATACCATTATCTTCATTTTACGCGCGAAATATTTCGAGGCAATTGAAATAAAAAAAGGTTTCATAACGGAAGCATGAAAATCCACAATGCAATCGCGATATCGCTGAACAATTTGACAGAGCAAGTTCTGCCTTCGTTTCTTATTATTTTTTTTATCTCCCGGACAATATTTTTAGTCTCTTTCTTCAGGCCTGTAGATAATTTTCACGCTAAATCGATAATTATATACGGAAAGAATTTTTTCTTAAAGTTTATCTTGATAATATGATAGTCGTGAGACAACATTATATTTCGAAGAATTTTAATATAAATCTCTCTCTTATTCATTGATAAAACTACAATAAAGTATAAAATAAGTTTGATTAATATTTCTGAAGTGCATGGTAAAAATCTTTAAAATATTGTATTGTACCACAACTACCATATTTTCGGGGTAAATTTTAAAACAAAATTCTCCGTGTAGATGTGAAGTCGAATTTTCTCATAGGGTAAAAAGCTGGTTTAACTACTTTGATTCATCCTGTATACAAATATGTATCTATATAATATCTATTAATGTACTACTATTTAAAAATCAAAATTGCTTAAAAAATGTTTACAAGGCGGAATAACTTTTTCAAATGATTGAATCGCGTAGAACTGGAATGCAACAAGCCAAAACTACCGTTAAAGTGTCGGAAATTGTTAGAATGACACATTTCTACCGAGTGGCATGTTACGAATGTTCAAAGCTAAGGAAAAAATTGCTAATTGTTGGAATTTTGTCTCGAAACGCTATATAATTATGAAACTAGCTTTGAACTAACTGGAACTTTTAACAAATATAATATTCGATAGCTTCTGATACTTTAAAGGGAAACTGTAAAATTGTGAAAAAAGTACTTCTCTCTCTCTCTCTCTCTCTGGAGCTATTGTTATTTTTTTAAATTAATAAAATGTGCTAACTTTACAGACACTAAGTTTTATCAGGAAGATTCATTATTGTTAGTATTTAAAAATTTATCTACATTATGTTTTGATACAGTCTACATATCGATAGTCTACATACGACGAAAATCGCAGTTATTACTGAAAGATATGGTTATCTAACCATGTTGCTAACAAGTCTAAACAAATGAAATAGTATGATAATTTCAGGTTCTAAATTTATTTGCTTATTTATCTACTTTCTTTATTCGGAACAATATTAACAGCATTTTTTTGGGCAGTTGACTGTTACAATTTCAAAAAAATCTCGACACAAAAAACGCACTGTCGATTTTATTTTTCTCGAGCTTGCTGTCCAACCGATTCAACGTAAAGCCAGCTTTTTTGGAAAAAAAAAAAAAAAAAATTTAGAACCAATAAAAAAAGGAACGAGAGATTACACGCTTCTAACTGGCGTATCGCTGTGATTTATCCATGGCTTGTGATTTGTCGATCGGCAACGGCGAACGTAACAACAATTAAAGTAGCGAAATTTAATATTCCGTCGTGCCACTGCGCGACGATTTACGCGCGGGCGACGACGTCGAAGAGCGGAACGGGAAATATGATACCGTAGCGCCGTGGCGTCATTGGCACTCGCGAAAGGATTGCATGGTGACTTTTTAACTTCTCACGACTCCGAATCATGAATAACCCAGAAGAATTGTGCGCGCGCGCTAATTTTACGAGATTCATTCTTCTCACACAAACAGATCCAATCTCATTTCCTAGACGTTTCTTGTAAACGTTTCTTTTAAACTTTGCATACACGAGCAAATCGTGCTATCTTTGTGTCGAAGTAACGGGGTAATTTCTTACATGTTCAAATTAACATAGAAGGAAGCGAGTGCGACAGCACGTTTGAATTGGTATATGGATTAACCGACAAAGATTCCGTAGGGCGGAAAAATTCGCAAACAAGAGAGTGAAGGCAAATGACCATCGAGATTATCGCGGTTTTACGCTACGGTTGGTTCGGATGACCGTTGGCTGGCTGGCTGACTGGCTGGCTGGCTGGGCGGTGGTCCATTTTAACCATCGTGCGCAGAACGCGGATTAAATCGGCGCACTGTTTGTTGTACTGTTGGCTTTTAAGCACCGTTCGCTTGCGATTTTCTACTTTATTGTCCATCGCTTACAATGCTTACATCGTCGCTTGATACGTGGCCGTGATTAATCTCACTACTGACGGGCATTCTTCCGCAAGTTGCCTCGATTTCATCGGACTTAGGATTTATAGATTGCTATATGAATTAATAATAACTCTGTGTAGCACGTTGTTTGTTAAATTTGTTTAAAGCAGCTTATATTTAGCAGTTTTAATTTATTTAAATATTTAGCACTTTTACTTGAAGAATTCTTATGAAAAAATGTAAATTCAATGCACGAACTGTCGTCTCGGAGTAAAAAACAATTGTATGTATCGAATATCGATAAGCTTACGTTAATTTCTTATAAACAAGCAATTTTAGTTTTGGAACGAGAAACATTTCTTGACATTATGGTATCTGTTAATTGTCGATAAATAATAGAAAATATATGGTAGTAATAACTACGAGAGAAAGGAAAAACATTTAATATAGTGGGATTGGAGAGAATAAGAGTTGCGAGCACAGGTACAACACGGAGAAAGAATGGAAGCTGGTGGGGGGGAGGTGGGGAAGACGAAAGATAGTTGTTTCTCCAGAACGGAAGGAGTTTCACATTTTCTCATAGTCGAGGCGCAAGGAAAAAGGACTTGCGACGTCGAGTCAACTTTTCCAGCTGCTTCTACTCCGCCCACTCTCCCTTCTCTCTGCTCGTTGGCGACCGATTTACTCTCCGCGTCGGTTTCCTCTCTCGAGAAAAGTATCTTTGCATCCACCAGCAAATCTGCTCTATTATATAGAAAGCTCCTTTCTCTCAGTTGACGATTGCACGATTAAGGATAAAAGATGAAAGAATTGGAAGCTCATTTGATTGAACGCCCATTTAGAAAGAAGAAAAGAGAGATGCCGAATAATTTAATTGTTTGTAATAAGAATTTGAACTGATAATCATAACTGCACGAGTGAGTTGTTCAGTATTAGATTTATACACATTGGCTGTAAATAGTTAAGGCTAAATGAATTGTTAAACAATAATTCGTGATTATTCTATGTTTCTTTCTTTGTTAGTGAAACACAGTTCGTCGAAAACCGTTGCATTTTTCCCTCGTCAACTGCACATTATGCTGTATTGTCCAACCAGTTTATTCTTCACGTTCCGTTTCGCTTTCTCGTCGAGTGCCTTTGCATCTGCCAGCTCCCATCCACTCCTCGCTGCTACATATGCACGATACGATCTTTCTTCCCTTTGCCCGCCATTCTCTCGGTGTCACCGACAAGACGGAAACGACAACAATTTCGTTTATTTTCTTTCCTGCATGCAGACAGTCTCAATAATCTCGATAAATGCAACCTTTGCGAATCGATAATACATATTTTTAATTAAGGAGAATGTCGAATATCTGAGTGACTGAAGGAATATGAGTATTTTTGCTTTTTTTTTATTTTAATACAACGCACAGCATATTACACTTTGCCTTTAGGATTTTATCTTGATCAAAGTGATGCACTCTGCTCTTTCTCCATATATGTCGAATGCTCTTCGATTTCAATAAGACCGTCTCTGACATTCCCGAATTGTATTACCTCGCTGCAACTGTAGCAAAGCTTCTTTCCTTTAAGACAAGACTCGACAACATGGGATGTCTATAAAGTCAACATAAGATGTCTATAAAGTCTGTTCCCTTCCTTTAAATTATGAAAATCCATGAAATACGTATTCAATAATTTCGAGTGATTCTGAACCCCCTTAAAAGAATAATTCCTTGAACATGTATTTCGCGATTTTTCATTTGAACCGTTTTGGAAATATAGGACGTATGCTCATTTTATAAATATCCTGTACGTAAAAAAAGTGTAGAAAAATTGCAATTATACTTATATGTATACGATAGTACCTACAAAAATAAAAGAAACATTAAATTTTTTTAACCATTTCATGAGCATTAAAAATGCAAACTTTAAATAAAAAGTATTCAAAAAATTCAAAAATATCTAAAAAAAATATTGTAATATCATTATAACTTATTTGTTATTGTTCTTGTACATTACTTTTATCTTTTTTCTTACAAGGATTTTGTTTTCTTTATATATTATGTGAATCTCGCAGTTGTTGTTGGAAGTTATTGATATTCTTCTCTCTCTCCACTGCAGTCTCTGTGATTCACGGAACGTTACATGCTTACAGCAATTCATTCCATGCATGTATATACATTCTGTTTCCTAATCGCTGCAAGTGTACCTCCTACTACTTGAAGATAAATCGAATCACCATTTTGTGCTTCGCGCAAGGCGAATCCGCAATTATTCAACTACTTTAGATACGTCGAGTTACACGCCGACTATCTGGCCCGTCCCTTAATAATATTACACGAGCGCGCATTGTTCCACACCGCTGTTGGTAATTAGAGATAACTAGACTAAATGGTAATTCGGCGCTTCTGATATGCCCGCCCTCTTGCCGGCATGCGGCCTGTCGATTGTAAAATAGCGGATCTCGCGGTTTGCATACCTGCAGCTGCATACTCGATTCATGTGTTTTCTAGTAATAGTATAATGAAGGATCTCAGATCTGATTAAATCGTGTGCAACGGACCGAGAATTTACATGATGGTTGTAGTTCAAAGACTACTGTTCATGAATATGTAGAACGTACTTCGTTGAGAAAAACAAGTTTTTTTTATATATAACATTTTTATTTTATGTATAACATTATGTTCTTCTTTTAACTGAACGTAACTAAATAGGTTTTGTACTAAAGTTATCAAAATAAAGCTTGAATTGAACTAGAATTACATTCGTAAAATTACATTTCGCAGCACTCACCAGCCACTGAAACTGATTACATACTTTTTGCATTGATCTGTAAATTATTTTATCGAACTCTTTCAATACGATCTTTTGTATCTCTAACAGTTTGCACGATTTTATAACAATGGATAAATTTTTACACCTCTAAAGCTAAGCAAACTTTTTGGAATGAAACCTTTGACAAAAGTTAATAATTTGGATTAATTTGTATTTTATTGACGGAGAATCGATTTCTCTTTTGTTTTTTTTTAAACATTGGTTCAGTATTGATAACGTATGTGCATATCCCTGCAAATATGGCACGCACAAGGTGGAGAGGAAGAGAAGGGGCTAGAGAATCCAATTACTCGGAATTTACATAATTCCGCATGTACTAGCCGATATCCTTGTGGATCGCAAATTCGGAAAATTCGTATTCCGCGGACTGTTTGTTTACACGCTTACGCGCACTAGATATCATAGTATGGCATTGCGGATTAAGTGCTTTTGCGAATTCGTGTAACACCGATTCTATGCGATTGTAAATCGTTTGGATTAGATTTTTTTTCGCGGAAATTTGACTTTCTCGCATGAAATTATTTTATAAACAATAAACGTGCATGCACATTTTGTAGAGTTGTATTTGCTTCGATTTCCGTGCTATGTGTAGAGGCATTGTTCGAGTTTTGTTTTTATACGATGAGCTTTAATTTGACCTGGTAACTTGTAAACAATTCAATCTGCGATATTTTTGTCTCGCAATTTCATCCCTCGTACGTATTAGGGACGTGCTACTAACAGAACATTTGTCCGTTTTCCGACATTCTGCGTATACGAGGTAATACACTACACGGGCCATCCCTCTGGCATATTTCATGGCTCATTTTTCACGAGTTTCGCTGTGACAATCGTTCCATTTGTCTTTATATATGGTTTTATAAATGTAAATGATAGATGACCATCTTTTCTCATTTACATATACTCGATTGACACGACAAATGTTTTGTACATTTTAACATTTATTGCTGGACACAAATAGGATAACTCTCCTGGTGCGAAAGAAATTTATCAAAAAATTCAGTTATTTTTTTAAATAGAATTTGTATGCGTTGTATATGTTTGTTTGATATCACAATTTTATTCGCTACTTCAGTTTTAATCAATTTGAGTAAGCAATTCTTTTTACACAAATTTTATTTTTATTCATAAAAAATTGTGTCGCTAATTAAGATTCTCTTTTATGTCAACGTAATGTTATCGTGCAAATTATAAGCGTGATCGAAATTGTCTGTGGGATCTCAACGAGCTACGTACATATGTGTGCATCAGGTGCAGTGTATGTAGTTCAGATTTCTAGCCCACGCCCCTGCTCGACAGTTAGTCGATAGTTCGTTTTTTCTGCCAGAATGATGAATTCTGAATTTACTGCCACATAAAATTGCGTTGAAGAGTGTCGACATTCGTATGTAACTATCTCGACCTACATAAACATGTGCGTATATATATTATTTATTTAAAAAGATATATATTTATTGGAGATTAAGTTTCAAGATAACATATAAATTCTATGTTCCCCCTTCTAATATTTGTCTTTATGTGTAGCTGTTGAATAAAATAATTGTTGCGACTTCGTCGACGACTTGTACATCGTTACGAAACGAAGGAAACTGCTCGTAATTCGCTTCAATAATTACCGCGCTTTAATTAGACGAACGCAGAGGGGCTCCCTTTAATTATTGCGTGCGAACTGTGTGAGCGTAATGAAAGACGAAAATAACGGTGTGTCGCCCTTCTGGTGCTCACCGCCTTACAAAGGGAAGAGATCAAACTTTGAATTGAAACATAAACTAGATTAGACGTGACCTATAATTTTGTATTAGAATCGACTCTTATATGAAATTCATATACGTACATACATAATCAAGTTATAGATTCTCATTTAGTAACATAAATATTAAGAGTTTATATACATCGTTTATGTGAACAAGACTAAATGTTGTTTATTTTATTCACATCATTGTATATAATTAAGCGAAGAAGAGGTTCATATTCGTTTAAGACGGTTTTGATATCTAATAATATTTTTATGTGAATTTTATAATAAATTCTTTATGTTGTTTCTCTCTCTCAAAGATATTCATAAGCATCAGAATATAAAATTCCTTGACTATTTAATTTGTGATACGTATTATGTAATCTAGGTTTAGTTTTAAATTGCGTTTTAAAATCGACAATTAATTGGCGCGCAGCATTTGCTCGAACATATATAGAAATTGTAAAATTCATACAAAAATATTATTATAGACCCAAAACCTGCCTTGACTAAATGACCCTCTTCGGTTAATTGTGTGAACATTTTTCGAATCATTATTCATTTTTTTGAAATTATTGTGCGTTTAATCAATTTGTTCGCTATTTTTTCGCTAGAAAAGTTTATAGAATAATATTTTTCCAATGTATGAGTAATAATTGCAGTCACTACACTTCGTCTTCTGTATTATGCTCGTCTCTCGCGGCGTAACGGGATCAACTCGACAAGCACTGAGGAAAACGTGTCCTTTTCTTAATGTAGGTTCAGGACAATGGGGACTATAAGGGGCTTGGTGAACATGGTCCCCTCACGACTGTGACCAGCTCATTCGTTCGCCTCATACTCCTGAAAATCGAGCGCAGCAACGCGTCTCGTAAAGAGATACGGCGTTATAATTCACGAAGCACGATGTGCAGCCGGATGAACCATAAAGCCGGGATAAACGGCCATACTTGGCATAGTTTCGCTGTCGTTCTTGTGAAGGTGGATGACGTGCCCATTGCCGTGTTATTAGCGACCAAGAAATTTCCCTTCCTTTCGTTCCTCTCGTCCTTCCTGTGCTTCATCCGATCTTGCACATCTGCACCCTCGCACGCGAAAGCATGCACAGATGAGACCGGGACATGTGCCTCGTTCTTTCGTATAATCAGTTGCCCGTATTCCAGGCTTGAAAGCTCTCTCGTTGAAGCGGTGAATTTTTCGCAGTGACACCAATGGCATTTTCTTGTAATATCATTAATTAAACGCACTGTTTTTTGCTTTTTCTCCATTTTGCGCGCAGATTGCAACATAAATAATTTTAATATAACGCCTGTTTTTAGACGCGCTTTCTCATATTCTCTCGTGATGTAAATATTGAAATTTGCAAAAAATAGTTTGTGTTAAAATGTAATACACCATTCGATATCCTGTTGCACGGATATTTTTTACATGCGATACGTGCTTCAAGAATTATGCTTCGAGAAAAATATCTGACCAATATTTTGCGATAAATCTACGGATGTATAAAGCAAGAGTCTTAGGAATGCAGTGAACGACGTGTACGCGAACGAATGTATCTAGAAAATGGAAATCGAAACACCATTTTGCTTCATGTTTTCTCTATCATGACAAATAAACACGTTCTATTATCTCTTAAATCAAGTTATGATGCTTTCTTAAAAAGTGTAAAGTGTAAGTGTATTGACATGGTTAAAAATTTAAGATAATGGGATGCTATTTTCATATTTTATAGTTGTATTGCCTATTAATTGTATTTAAAAAAAGGAAAAAAATTGCATTTAATTGCTGTAAAACAATTTTGGTATATTAATAAATGTGATATTAAAATTACTGTATATTTTTCTAAAAAAAAATTTTGAGTCTTGTGAATTTTAATTAGATCGCGTGAAGTAAAACTCGATATTTGCGTTGTCCTATAAAGGTAGCTTCTTTAATTTCTCTCTCTCTTTCTCTCTTTTAAATAGCGCTTTCTTTTTCTTTTAAATTACGATTTCTCTCTCTCTCTCTCTCTCATCGTTTTTATAAGATATTTTTAATGTAGAAAAAAAGCATCTGTTAACAGAATTTGATGTGTTTATCGCGAATTGTAAAATGGGAACGAAGTGAAAAATCATGAGAAAGTAAAGATGCATTATCATCCGATTGGACGTGTCTGTTAGCAGTTGATGGATATCCATTTTTCGATCGAAAAGGGTTCAAATCCTCAGATAGATATGAAGTTCATTTTGTGAAAATCCCGATCGTTCTTATGAACAATAATGCGAATCAACAAGTGTGTGGGTCGTCACTATGCTAATTTTACAAACGATGAAATTATTAGTATTTTTACTATCTGCAAATTCGCAATTACTTTCAATAAATTTATTTGAGGTGATTTTTCATTAGATGATTACTAAAATTCTGCTTTCTATCATTTTTCCTAGAAATCTTATATTTTTTATCTATTTCTTAATTTACTTTTTAATTTTTGGTTAATGAAATGCATGTGCTACAGATTCTGACAATTTAAAATCTTCGTTTAATAAAAAAAGGTCGAATACTTCTCCAATATCTACAAAAAGTGAATTTTATTTTTTTTCAAATAGAAGAAAAATAAAGTTCATAATTAATCCGTATCACGGTTAATTCATGACAATATTCAACTCGTGTTTTTTAAAAGTTTCCTTAAATATATTTTTGATTTCACAACTCTCTCTCTATTGTTGATTTAATATAATTTATTGAATTATTCATACTATCATGTTAGCATCTACACAAACATATCAACAATCTATATAGTTATACCCTGCGCAATGAGAGCACTTTCCGCATTCACAGAAAGAGTGGAGATCAACAGAGCAAAGAAGCTGTTGCATCAGTGGTGTTACCATGAAAACTGATGCAATTGCCGTTATTTGTTCTTGACTTGCACTCACCGTTACATGAGATTTTCGAGTCGTTTCACCCTCCAAATGGTTTCGTACTTTCATTCTCTCTCACACCGGCGGAGAGGTGAAGGGAGCCGGTGTTTATGATGGCTAGCAGGAAGAGGAAAATGGCGAAAATAGGTTGAATGCGATCTTCGTGCGTGAAAAAGGTATATGGCGCATAGCTGAGAAATTTTCGTTTACTAGGTGCAATATCGGTCGCTGTTCCAATATCTTATATACGTCAAAAATAAGTAATATTGTGTCGAAGAATTTCTACTTAAAAGATTGGATATTAAACGTTACGATTCTTAAAAATAATTCGTTACCGTTATTTAAAAGGAACAATAATTCGTTACGTTTCCGTTACTTCTGTAATGCTGAAATAAGATCTATCAGTATAAACAATTTTGCAATATTTTTTGTTTCAATATGATGTGGATGCGACGCGGATAAGCGTATGCAATGTGGATAACAGCGTTACAAATAACGCATTACTTCGTTTCCCTGATATACCTATATTATATTACTTCATAAAAACATATTTTTGTTCGGCCTCTCAGTTCAAAAGTACGATTAAGCGTTACGCCATGTTTAATTAAGAAAATTGCATACAATAATCATTTCTTAGCGAAACACTAACATTGTTATATTTATATCAAATAAGAGAAAGAATAATCATATTTTCGGTCGAAGCGAATCTTGATTGCTAAATAATATTCGTTATATTTATTTGTATATTTTTTAATACTTAAAATTTATAGATAATACTTTATATGGACAAACATTTTTATTTAGGTACTTATTCAAAGATTTCAATTATCGATGCGTATTATCACGTTATTTTGATTCTTTTTATATATTCGCAGATTAAATGCGTTATATATAATATAGTATTTTCTCTCGCAATTTCATACGCAATCCAGTGCCATTTTCAATTTCTCGGATCATCGCTCGCGCACGTCGCGAGCCTTGGAATTTTATGTCGAAATTTCTGGTTATAATATAGTTTAAAATCTCAGAGTTAGACGCATGGAAAGTGTAATATCGATAATATACACTAATTAATGTCCACTGACAGATGTTTAATTAATGAAACGCGTGAAAACGAGGGCTTTGGAGAGAGGTACAGATTGCATCAAATTACGTTCAATTACATCGGATTTGTAATGCTTCACAAATATGGTTAATCAATTAGCGTGATAAATTATAGTAACGTGTCGATGGTAGTGATAATGAAGGAAATCGCTAATAGCGAAGTGACGACAAAGTGTTAAATAAACAATGAAATTGAACCGTGTGGTTTAGTTGATCAAATTTGATGAATGGCAACGAAATCATATGTATGTATTGTTGACCTAAACTGTTCAACCGATTCTCTCTCATCTATCATCCATCTATCTTTTCTCTGTGTTTAGAAGCTCACCGAGCTCTGGAGCTCCTTGAAGATTACCATGCTAAGCTGACAAGACCACAAGACAAGCAGCTGCGATTAGCCATCGAGCGCGTTATACGTATCTTCAAGAGCAGACTCTTCCAGGCGCTGCTGGGTAAGTCTTGTTTGCTTTACTTAAATTTTCTTGCGTTCGAAATAATACACATCGTGTAATAATACGCATCTTTATGGCTATATCGACGAAAAATCAATCAGTACAAAAAACAATTATTAATTGATCAACTTGAACAACAGTTATTAAAGAACAAGAACAATTTAGCGATTACACAAATAAGCGAATCAAGATATTTGAGAATTCTCTGTTATCTTTCATGCTGATCGATAATGAAAGTCGAGCGATACGAACAGATTGCATCACTTTATCAGAATTTCATTAAGAGATTTGTAATCTGAATTTTTTTGTGTTATGATCATTGTTGGTGGTAGCGTCGTTTCCTATTTACAATAATATAGATCATTTACTGTATTGAACATTGTACTGAATCTTGTAAAAGTGATGATTTATGATAATGACTATTTCGTGATCCCTTTTAGCGATTGCAACAGGGGGTCTATTCCATCAATTTCAACTTTAAAGTAATACGAAAATTTACAATAGTAAGCGATATCTCTTTGCATTGACGTGCTTATAATTACATTGTACAATCATGATTGCTCTTTGAGAGCACAAGCACAATCTTTAAATAATCAATACTGCACATGTGTTCAGAAATATAAACATTGGCGAGAAAGGGATGAAAAAGCCCCGTTCTAATCTATGATTTTAACTGTATGTTAAAATCATCTTGACATCAATTTTGACAATTATTAGCTAATATTTTTTATTTAAATTATACATATACAGGATGTCCCAGACTTCGCATGATTAATAGCAGATTCCTGAGATCATTTCGAGACGAAAATTCTAATACCAAAATGTCGAGGCTATGGTATAAGTTTTTAAATGAGAAGGACTTTTAAAATTAGTCAATTGAACACTATCCGAAATTCGCGCAGATGTTTTCAAGCATCAATTCTATTCTCTTCTATACTTCTAAACACTTTCACTGTTATACAATGCGCCATAGTTGTGCGCATGAATTTGGGACAGCTCAATTTTAAACCCTTCTCATTTAAAAATTACTCAACATTTTGGTATTAAGATTTTCGTCTCGAAATGATCTTAGAAATCTACTATTAACGGGTCACACGAACGCCTTGTATATCTGAGAGGAGAATATATAAGTCTTATTTATTTTAGCCTTATTAACCTGTCAATTTGTTTGCTGTAGTAAAAGATAAAAACTCGATCTCATTTAAAAACATCATTAAATGTAAATTTAGTTTAATCATTTATCTTCATTTTAATCATGTTAAACATCTATAAATAGCAATTCTTATGAAACCCATCTGAATTGCTTTTTATGACATTTAATCGTTACATGCAACGCAAAAACATTTTTTTTTTCTCTTTGATCTTTCCCTGAAGCTTTGCAGAAAAGCGATGCGAAAAACGTCAAAACCGATTTAATTGAATTGAATTTAATTGAAACGGTGTCGTCGAATGGAAAAGCTTGGAATCGTTTCTCGAAATACCGGCACGCGTAAAAGTTCTTTCTCACGGGGGGGAGAAAGGTACCTTGGTCATTATTTATTGGAACTGATGCGTCGCTCTTCGAAGATTTCTCGCGCCATTGTTGCGCGGGATAAAGCGTCACTACAGCGTCGGCGATTTATTCCTCTCGATTCTTCTTGCAGCCAATATTTCTCTTTCTCTGCCTTCACGGTGTCATCCCACATTCTCGAAAAATTTCAAAAAATCTGATTCAGCCAAACTAACTTTTATAACAGCCAGCTTTTTCTGCATTGGAAGTGATGCCAATGGTAGCTGCGATGTCATTTGATAACTTGCTCACGTGTCAAATTGATTCGCAAAAATCGTTTGCCAAAATCCATTTCTTCCATTTTCATCGCGTCCATCATACAATGCGTCGATTACCAGAATCTGTTCTGAGTTTGTCCGGTTGAGCGGCTTCCGAATCGGAGATTACTCGCCATGCATCTGGAACTATGCGAACGCATTCACATACGCGCTGTCAGTGTCGCGGCTGGCATGTTATACCAGCCGATATAAGCCGAATGGACCCTGTTCGCGGCTCGTGTTCTATTAGCTTTTGGTACAATGGCGTCAAGATTATATTATCCTATCCCCCCGGACTATCAAGTGACGGATGCTACGTGACGAAGTTGCCGCCCGCACGCGAAATTAGCCGAGAGATTAACGTTTAACTGGTTCCGTTCAACTATTATAATATGTCATACCGCGATCTCTGGATATGTCGTTGTTTCCAGCTCGGCTAACCACATATAATTCAACTGAGAGTTTCTCTTTATCTAGCGAAAATCGTTTAAAATGTTTTGTCACCAAGTATCATCGTATTTCGTATTGTCAATAAATTCACTTCTTTTGTAAAATTATGTTTGACATTAAGGCCTGGTTTTTCATTACCTGGTTAACTTGTGGTTAGACTTAATGTTTTATCCAATGGGCTTCATCTGCTATGATGTCATGGATGAAGCCCATTGGGTAAAACATCAAGTTAAGCTTAATCACAAGTTAACCAGATAACGAAAAACTGGGCCTTAGATTTGTTTTTTATTAAATAAAAATTGACGATATTTAAAAATCAAGTTAGCATCAAGAAAATTCAAAGTGAATGTTTAAATCAAATAGATTTTCTATTAACTTTCGTTTTTTCTTTAATTGTATTTTTTTATATTCCTTTCCTCTGTCAACGTTTTTAATATGGCGCATCCCATATGTCAGGGATCCACCTAAAAATGAACTGTTTAGGATTTTTATTTAACATGATCGTGAAAACACGTTAGTGCATATATTGTATAAGATTGAAGATAAAAAAAGAAGTATATGCCTTACATCCATTAGCGGTAGTCGGTTTAAGAAAATTTTTTTACATTTGTAGTCAAAATTATGAACTATACAAAATTTTTATAGACAAATTTTTATGATTTTTCGCATACTTTCAGATAAAAACATTAATTTTAGTGAGAAAAATTTAATAGTAGGGGAGACCGGGGATAGTAGACTCATTTTTCAGTTTCGAATTTTTACGAAATTAAGAGACTTATCGAAAAAATGAATTCTACGCCAGTTACTACATACATTTGACTATCTAATATTTTAATAATAAGGGAAAACTGATAATTACTATGAAAAAAAATGCATTTTTTTAATGCATTCCACCTGATTTAACTAGCTCCGGGACCGGGGTAAGATGACTGATGGTATAGGGTAATTTACAGTATTAAAATGAAGATTAATAAATATTTTAAGGTACATCTTTGGTTACATAATAACAAAAATTTTATAAAAATGTATTTTAAACACAAACATATTTATTATAAAATAAAAAATGTATAACTTTGTACTAAATGACAATTTATCTAATCCGAATCGTTATCCGAATTACAGTTATAACAAACATAATACGATAAGTTACCCTTTATGCATTTAGAGTACCCACATACATGTTCACAAAATTATCCTTTAATTATTCTTAATATTTCCACATTATTATTACTACTTCTATTACACTTTAAAATAATTTTACAAAAGAAAAAAGGATATATGAGGATATATGGATATGTTTCATATAAATTACATATATTATGAATATTTATACATGTTTATGTATAAATGTTAATAAACGTATATAATTTATCATATTATGTATGTTTATACATATTTATACATATTAATGCATGAAAAATTTCTTATACATGTAATTTAACTTATTATTGCTGATAAAAAAAGTTGATAGAGAATGATTGAGAACGATAAGATTTCTATCAATTTGTATCGAGATTTCATTTCAAGAAGTTTGGGAGTAGATACTATCAGAGTCGTCACTAAATTAATCATATAGCCTCGTATTGTGGTTAGCCTATTAGCCCCATCCGTTCATTTTTTAAAAACATTAACAGTATACGACAACAAAACCAGATAAACAAAAAAAATCTGTTGGACTTTATTAAGTAAGAACTATGCTTACTACCTAAATGGAAATAAAATATCTCAGACAATTATATACAATTGTAAAACAAAAACTTTAAGAATAAAAATGTTTACTTAGGTGTACGATTTTTTTAAATTGTAGCGTAACTTCTATCATAGATGTGTTAGGAACGAGATGTTACAGCAGACTGAGCGGCAGTCGCTGCTGCGTGCTCAGACGAGTTTACGCGTGTCTGGCGCGATTTGTTTATAACGTAGCCTCGATTATTTTACTTACCCCTATAGTTTACTGACCCCGGTCTCCCCTACTAAAAATGTTTACTTAGGTGTACGATTTTTTAAAATTGTAGCGTAACTTCTATCATAGATGTGTTAGCAACGAGATGTTACAGCAGACTGAGCGGCAATCGCTGCTGCATGCTCAGACGAGTTTACGCGTGCCTCGCGCGATTTGTTTATAACGTAGCTTCGATTATTCTACTTACCCATATAGTTTACTATCTGTAATTGGATATTTTTCATAGGGGAGACCCCGGTCTCCCTTATGAAAGATATCCAATTTTTTAGCTTTAAGCAAATAAATGAGAAATTATGTTCTCTTTTTCTCTAAAATACGTAGACTATGATATCATAAAGAAAATTGGAATTGAAATGAGATCCACTTGCAAATGGATATTTTTTTCTAAAATATAATTAGAATTTCAGCTCAGTCATAACAGAATAATTAAATTTTTTTAGATATTTCCTTTTACATATATATAATTTTTCAATGTATTATTATTGTTCAATTATTTGCTAGTGGTTATAAAAGAGCTTTCATTTTAAAATTTTCATTAATATTTTTTTATTTCTTTTTATAAGGAAAATGAAAATTTTTAACGACCACTAATAAATAATTAACCAATAATATATTGAAAAGTTATATGTGAAAAGAAATATCTTAAAATATCTATTTGTTTTATAGTAATTTGATTGAAATTCCAATTTCGTTTTCGAAAAAATATTTGTTTACGAATGTATTTCATTGCGATCCAACAATTTCCTTTATCATGATACCATTTTCTACATAAATTGCAATACTTTTTCAGAATTTTTTCAGATTTTTAAATGAAGATATACCTAGTTTTTCTTTTTTAAATGGATTCTCTGATACGTAAAATGTGCCATGTAAATACTATAAAGATATTAGTGCAAAAATACTACATCCATTTGATTTTGCGTGTGAATTGAAGATTCTATTATTTATATAGAAGAAGTATGTTTTGTAAACGCAGCTGAGCATCCTGCATGTTTTTATTCTTGTCATGTCCTACGTGTTTTCTATATTTCAAGGTATTGGGTATATTCTGAGCAGAATACGTGATGATTTTTGAATTTTTGTAGGGAAGAAAATCGACTCAAATGTTGCTCAGTCGTGATCTCGAAAAATGTTTGAAATTCTCTCTCTCTCTCTCTCTCTCTCTCGCCCGCTGGCTCGCTATCCAGGAGTCCGCCATCCTAGAAAGTTTTTTGGCGTGGCTTGGGGTGTAAATGGCTGCCGATGGGTGAAGTGCACTTGGTGTGCATCCGGGGGGGCCACTCGAGCCGTCTCCTCGTAGCGAATACGGACACTCGCGATTTTAAACTCGACCGGAAATCTCTCGAACGCCGCTCGAGCGAATTGATCAAAGCAAACGCGACTTGAGCGCGGAATTCCACATGAACATGCGGAGAGACATGTCGATTTTATTCTAATAAAAATAAAACTTGTAGAAGAGAATCATTGCTTTTTATATCGAAAATTCATTTACTAAAAATAACTCGTTAAAATGAAAAACCTTGCAATTTAAATACATTTTGATTAGGCACATGCAATCTTTTAGAATCTTATTCGGAATCTCTTCAATTGTCAAGGCTTTTTAATTAAGCTTTTCTACAGTATCAAGGAAATGTATAAAAATAACGAAAAAAAAGATTGAAGAGTGTCCTTTGCCGATAAATCGTTTCGATGTGATTAAAGATCACCCGTATCTTTCGACAAAATTAAATTACAAGTGCAGTCATAGTTACAACCACTGTTATTGCCAAATACGACCAAAATGACTTAGCGATTGCCTCGATTTAACGAGATAACGTTTATTCGATCCCGTTGCTTCGTTTACTTCGATTTGCCGTAGGCAGTAAGTAATCGTGGGGCAAACAGCAAATGCGATCCTTTCGTTAGATACTTGCAGTAAGTATTAAAGTGAATAATGATATTCTACTGTTTTTGTCGTTAGCCTATGAATCAATCGGCGGACTTTATTTTGATCACCATGAATGATAACTATTACGAAAAATAAGTATTGTAAAATTGAAAAAGAATAGGATAAAAAATTTTTATTTCCATGATCGACTGTTCAACGTCGGGTTTCGAGATGTATATCCGTGAAATTGTTACACGCGCCATCGGACATTCTCTGTCAATTTGAGCGACGTCGAGCTGCACGCTCCCGAAACTAATTTCGAGTTTCGTAGCGCGTTGTAACTTCGTTATGTACTTGGTGCTACCTTTATGACGTGTAATCCCGCGGCTACGAGTCGCGAAACTCGAAACAGATGCAGTGCGTACAGTATATCGATCGACTACTTGATCCGCCACACTTTCAAACTTAATCCGAAAAGATTTTTTATTTCGCGCATTTTTAAGCTGATCTGTCATTCCCTTTGTTGAACGACAGATTAGAATTTACAGGTTGAGAGTTTTCTAAAATTAACCAGATTCTACTTGGGGGATTGAAGAAAGGAAAAAGATTTTCGATCTTTTCCTTTTCTCATTCGCATTTCCTTCTTCATATTCCGAATTTGTGGGGATTGCTATTTACGATCTTACAATTGCAATTTGAATCTTACGTTATTATATTTCTCAATACAATGTCGAATCTCTAATTGCAATTGTTTTCAGCGTTAATAATAATAATAATAATAATAATAAGACGAAAATAATAATTTCAGCGCATTATCTTTTTTGGAAGTTGTTATCGCGCGTTTTACCGTAGAAAATCTTTGTTACTCAAATCTTTCAACCATTTTGATCATGATTGACTTTCAAAAAGGAGTATCAAGTATGATTGATGAGTAATTTACATTCGCGGTCGTTCGAATCGGAAATGCCTGGACGATAAATTTGAAATGCATTGGAAATGGTGGCAGATTATTGCAAAATACTGTGGGCAAGCAGTGGCTTGAGCCATTGTGGTCGAGATAACTGAAATTTGTCAAACCGACTGTGCCTTGTGTCGTTATGTCCGGTGCATCCACACGGTTTGCATTATATAATATATATGGTACTTGCTTCTGTGCGTATTGCGACTCCGCGTTCTGGTCGTGCAGTCATCGTAATACGCGAAGTGCCGTGCAAATGTGCGACGCAACGTACAAAACGTGTCCAACAGGTAACGTGCGTGCACGAGACCAACACGAATCGCGTATATGCACCCATGCATCCCGCGAGTGCTTAATCGTCGTTCTGACGATGCTGAATATGAATGCGTGATGCTGTCTGCGGATGACGAACAAATCGGCGGTGCGTTGAATCGTCTCTCGTTGCTTTCCCGATATGTAAAATCTCTGGAGAAAAATATGACGAATCTGCAAAACTGATAGTCTTTCACGTACTTTCTAAACGCAAATATGATCTAAAGTTACGCTAAAACAGAAAAACACTCTCATAATCTGTGTAAGTCGCTCTGTTTTTCCAATTTGATTTTGATCACACATAATTCAATAATCATCTTTGCAATCTGCATCTATACCTTATTTTTTCTAAATAATTTAATTTTTATAGCGTAAGGGAGAGTTGCCGAATGCGTACTGGTTGCCTAAATCGTACCTCATCAATATTTTATATTATTAGTTAATATAGACAATATTTAGTAATAATAATATAAAATATATGAGAAATGAGTAATATAGACAAAAATATAATAGCCTACATCTTGTTTTATAGATGTTAGCGGCGTTTTAAAAAATCAGGTACGTCTGATATTAATTTTTAATCAACTTATGTAGCTGATAACAACGCGATCATCCAATTTTATTATAAATTTTTGTATTTTTATAAAAGAAGATTTATTGCAGAATATTTTACATTCACTGTATATACTTGCAATCATTGTAAAGCTTAAATCGATATTTTTATAAAATTCATCAAGTTTCCTAAATCGTACCATCAAAAGATAAGGCTGATAATTTAGGAAACCGGTTGCCTAAATCGTATCTATAGGTATTTTTTATCGTATTTCCTTTGAAAATATTGAATTTATGAATGAAAACAATTAAAAATGTAAGATTAATAAAAGAAATCATTAATTAATACCTAATAATTAATTAAT
>NW_017257999.1:994761-1005442 GCF_001594055.1 Mycetomoellerius zeteki
CATTCATAAATTCAATACTTTCAAAGGAAATACGATAAAAAATACCTATAAGTAACCGGTCGCCTAAATCGTACCTTTTGCAGCATGTCACAAAAAGATTTATAATAAATTAATTTGTTATTGGTGGAAAGTTAAACATGTAGTAATAATCGTTCAAAACCTCAAGCTACAATTTCTAATTAGGCAAGTTCATTTGTGTACATAACAGTGCAAAATGGAAAATATAATAAAAAATAGGTTAAGTGATACGCATTTGGCAACTTTCCCCTAATTTAATTTTCGATATAATCTATGCACCCCTATTGAAAGTCACATTTGATTTTCTTTCCGATCGATTGATAGGAAAGAAGGAAGTTCTGTTCAAAAAAGTTCTGTCCACAAAAAACACGGTGGCGAGAGAAATGAGATCGAAAGGTGTCTCGGAGTTGCTTTTCGAAGGTGTAGAAAGTCCAAGGGAATTGCGTTATTTCTATTCATGGAGAACCGGGAGTAAAAGTCAGCGTGATATTTCTAATTCATTGAGCGGTTTGTTGACCGCTAAGGGCAACGAGCTTATTTTTCTCTGTTTTTCTTTTCTGCATGATAGCACGGTGACTTGGTTTCTTTTAAACTTTCGAGCTGCGATAGCGGACATAACGAATATTATATTCGCGGTCGAATGCACAATTTCCTTTCCTCTCTCACGTTGTTACGATCTACTCTCTATATATATATTCCGTGCTTTATAAAGTAAATCCCCAGTTTTCTTAGACACAAGATAGAACATTCTATTACTCGAAGAAACGTTGGTGTATATTCTGCCGAGATATTCCATTAACGTGAAAACTAAGGTTGTCGCTTTAATTTTCTTACTGATGATATGCGTTGGCGAAATAACGCTCACGAAGACTTTTATTTGGCCTTGTTCAACATTTAATAAATAACAAGGATGAAATAATTCCATGAGCGTTGCGAGCATCAAGTGGAATGCACCCTAAATGTAAAAGAAACAATAGATAGTATCGGCAAGATCCTAAAATTCCTAAATAAGTACGATATCCGAATCTTTAAGCCTTCAAAAAAGATGGGACCAATTTTGAGGAATCAAAGAGAGACCCTCACTTAGCAAGAGTGTATAAAATATCTTGTTTTTGCGGAAAAGTTGGGGAAACAAGGAAAATGGAAAATCTACACATTAAAGAATTAATGTGATGTTATGTTAAGCATGCCACATAGTCAGCTTTATTTGAACATTGAGACAGAACATAAAATACCTACTATTTGATAAAACGATCATAATATAGCTACTACCACTTCATATTTTCCAAGAAAATACAGAGAAAGCTAGAAATATAGAAACATTTTGATAATCTAGTCAGAAACAATACCTGTAATATAATGGTTGTTCTACAATGTGCTCTTTGTTTCCTGTTTCTTGCTTTTTTTCCTCTTTGTGATCGTTTTATCGACAATTATATTTCTTGATATATGTTTTCTGTTTCTTCTGAAGTTCGTTAACGAAGTTATCTCGAACAAAAGAAAACGAAAAACGGGATAAAAAGCAAAAAGACAAGATACAAAAAATAGCAAAAAACAAGAAACAGGAAACAATAAGCACATTGTAGAATAGGTTAAGTGACATATGGAAAACTATTTGTCTGGTTTTCGAAAATTAATCGGTCGAAATCGCCTTCACAATTTCAGCGAATTCTCCTTTCTCTATATATCCTGTTCCCCCTTTCCCCTCTCTCCTTTAAAAGCGTATATAAAGGGAATCTTCCAGAGAAGCAGCTCAGTATCAGGTTGCTTCTCATCCTGATGAAGTGAGCCGTGATGTTCATGAAACGTTGGCATTTAACGGAGTATCAAACACGGAGATAACTCGCAAACCGCGTAGCTCCGTTGTTTATAGTATCACAAAAACGTGCTGTATGGGATATTTTACATTATAAAATGTCTAATGTCATTAAATAAAATTTTTTTTTCAAAAATGATAAAAAAGGCGCAAAAGTACACGCGCCCGAAAAATAATTCTTGCACAACTATTTTTAATAAATAAAACTTAAGTGGTACGTATCTTTATTTTCTCTATTCTGTTCTTTCCGTTCTTTCTATTCCAGCCCAAGTAATAATTTCAATTTTTTTTTTTTAAATAATGATATCACAAAATTGCGCCAATTAAAATAAAATTTATGTACGTTATATTACTTGACCAAAGTGATATATATTAAACAAAATATCAATCAGAGTGATACGTTTTTTACAGGCTGTTCTTGAGCAAAAAGAAAACGATATGTGTCCGACTGTTTCAGCCATTGGCCCATAGTTTCGAAGAAATCGATTTTTTAAATAATTATTGTAATAATTTGAAAAACGTACTTTATAAATGAAAATATCAATACCTTTATAAATTTCATTTTAATTTAATGTTATTAGTTTTAATTACTTTTTGATTTTAATGAAATTTCATGAAATTACATATTAGCATTATAGATAATTAAACACTCATTTATGGAATATTTATTATTATTATCGTTATTATCGTCGTTGTTGTTATTCACATGAACGCACACACACATAAATAAGATTGGAATAAAAACTGTTACAGTTTCTGATGAAATTAGAAATTGAAAATTATGATTAGAAACAAGTCATATGTTTGTAATCTTCTTTTGATTAATATTAATTGATTTATTAATAATAATAGAAAACTAATCGTGTTTTGTAGACGTACAATGTACGAGAGATGATATAAATCATAAAAACAAGAAAAACATAAATATTTACTGTATTGTGAACATCTTACAAATGAATTTTTGTCAAATTTGCTTTCCTCCAGATATATTAGGAAAAGTTATTGTGTTTGCAACAAAAATTCACAACGACGATGATAACGATAATAATAATAAATATTCCATAAATGAGTGTTTAATTATCTATAATACTAATATGTAATTTCATGAAATTTCATTAAAATCAAAAAGTAATTAAAACTAATAACATTAAATTAAAAGGAAATTTATTTTTATAAAAATTCTGATATTTTCATTCATACAATACATTTTTCAAATTATTACAATAATTATTTAAAAAATCGATTTCTTCGAAACTATGGGCCAATGGCTGAAACGGTCGGACACGTATCGTTTTCTTTTGCTCAAGAACAGCCTATAAAAAGCGCATCAAAATCCCCGACCCCATCACCTGGTGTTCCCCTTGTGAGTGTAAAAGTGAAATACAAATATTTTGCATCATAAAACATATGTTTTATCAAACAGCACAATCAAGTATATATTTCGCGGTTTATTCCGGTTCTATGTTTATATATAACCATAAAGGAAAATCGCCAATACACACACATACACACTGTATAGGTCTCCAGAAGGGACACTCCTTTATTTTATGAAAAAGCTAACTATTGCACTTTATTAATACTGATAAAAACATAATCTGTTTAAATTTAAATAAAGAAGTAAAAACTCATAATTCATATATTTATGGCTTGTTTTTGTGCAAAATTAATTAAAAATGAATTCTACAACCAAGAAAATAAATTTCTTACGATTTTCTTTTATAAATTGCGTAGTTTAAATAATAGTGGCTATATCATTGATAATATTACATCGTTTTACATGTTGTAGTTTCGTAAATTATTTTTATTTATATTTTTTTTATTACCTTATATGGTTTTAAGTATAAAATAAAGGTGCACAACACACTTGTCTGTAAGACAGATCATAAGCTGATTTAATCTGTATAGTGTTGCGTTATAGTAAATAGCCCTATCGGAGCTGAAAGCAATCTTGTATTTATGAGAAGAGCTTCAGAAAAAGAAATTATCATATTATATGTTTGCGTCTTACAGAACAGTATAAAGTATACATATAAATCTGTCTAAACATAAAACGTTTTATATTGAAGTGAAAAGATTCTTATATACCTTGTAGGTATTTTATACAAATGACTCCTATAAAAGAAAAAGAATAGGAATATGTGGTATTATTGTCTATTGTGTCAGTTTTGGAGGCTCTTTCTTAGACACTCATTTTTGCTTATCTTACGAAAAAGTTAATTCTTGCAAAATTGCAAACAGCAAATTACAAAAATTGCTATATTATCTGAAGATATAGAAAACACTTTTCAGTTTATATGTTTCTGAAGTTTTACTTTTAGCATTTGTTTAAGAAATATTGGCTAAAAATAAAGTGGTACATCAATATTGATGATCTTCTTCTACACTTTTATGTTGGAATATGCATCAATGCGGAATGAGTGCGTTTGGTATAAATTATACAAAAAACGTATGTATTATTTGCACTATCCGACGTCATTTTGGCTCCAATGCTAAAATCTTAAGTCTTATGCAATACCTTCTCTATTTAGTGATTTAAAAAATATGTATTTGTTCTAGCAGCGCTAAATTTTTATCTTAAATATTTTTGAATCGTAAATGAAACAAAAAGATGTAATCTTAAGTGAGAATTCAAGAATATACGTATAACTTGAGTTAGATAATGTAACGTACATAAATTTTATTTTAAATGGCGCGTAACTTTGTGATATTATTTTTTAAAAGAGAATTCAAGTTATCACCACTTAGAAAAAATGATATAATAACGCTAAAATATAGCGCTGGGTCTTAATGGGTCTTTATCTAGATTACACGCTTGTATTACTTAATGCCGTACCATATTATTATTTCGATATATGTGTGCACACGTTGCGATATACATATTCACAAATTGGGAAGCATTTATCAACGTATCGCATTCCCGCAAAAAGTGGCACAAGTAAAAAATATAAAATTATTCAAGAGAAGAAAGAAAATTGTGCGTATTTTAAAATTAATTATTAGGACAGCATCAAAAATAAGTGAACTTAGAGCTAATCACAAATTGCTTGTTTTAAATATATATAATTTTCTAGAAGTAAAATTAATAAATATTAATTTTGACCTTATGTTATTCTTAAAAACTCTATTTTGATTTGTGTCATTTTTCCCTTGTATCATTTTCTTTTTTTAGGAAGTATTTGAATTTATATATATGTTTCATTATATATTGAAGTATATTTCAACTTTTGTGTATGTGTGTGCGTGTGCGTGTGCGTGTGTGTGTGTGTATGTGTATGTGTATGTGTTGTATCACCTTATCCAATTGAAGATTGATGTATTTAGAATCCGCATATATAATACGGAATTTGAAAAATTTCGACTATGTCCTTTTTCTTACGAGGATATAATACACCTATAATTTTAGACAAAAAATTTACCGTTTGCAATTACCCGCACGCGAGGACATTGCTACATCAGGTTATTTCATATTTAAAATTATGTTAAAATAAATTAAGTTAATAGTTTTGTGACTCCAAGAATAAATCCAATACAAGTAAAAAGGTCTATATGAACTTCTAAGATTGTTAGTGCGTGATTTGTATGTATATTCATAAGCTGATAAGATAGAATTTGTACAAACAGTTGAAATGTACTCACCTAAAAAATCATTAAATGCGAGAAAAGTAAGAGGTTTAGTACTCAGAGCACGTTCAAAAGGCCTAAGGGCCTAAAACTTTTTTCTCGCTTCTTCTCTTTAAATATATATATCTATTTTATTTTAAATACTTTAAAATTACACATCTATTTCATTTTAAATACAACGAATATGTATTAGTTTATCTAATGTACACTAAAGAACATGCTATAATATACTGTAATAATATCGTTCATGTTTACCCCATTTTTGTAATATCCCCACTCTCCCCTACAGTCTATAGTATAAGTATACGCGACATACACTACTGTTCAAAAGTTTAAAACTACTTTTTTAGATTCATAATGGCGTACTTCTAAAGAAAAAACCATATGAGAACTTTACTTTATAAATTACACAAATATGCTTGGAAATTGTTAATTTCCAATCATATTTAGGCAATTTTCCAGTCATATGTAAAATTACATGCATTTTTTTCAGTGCACTGATGTATTTTAATCATAATAGTTCATTGTTTAATCTAATGCCAAAATTGTGAAAACTGTGCTAACGAGACCCGGTCTTCTTATTTTTTTAAATTAGTGACGAATAGTAACAAATTACTTACTTTTTTTACAAAAAATAACGGTTACGCGCGTTATTTTTTATAAAATAATGTTCTAACTCTATAAAGTGCTTCGAGAGAAATTGAATATTCAACATATATTTATTTTAATCTAATGCTTCGGAATATTATCTAGAATATTGGGAATGTTATATAGAAATAAGTTAGTTTGCGTTACGGTCTAGCTTGGCATTGTGGCACAAATTACGTATGTTGTAAGTACGGACGCTGTTTATGTACGCAAAGTCGTCATGCTATCAATCGTACGACGAGACCCAAATGGGCAGGGGACATCATGTGCTATTATACTACCTCCTCAAACGCGATCGTTTCTCGATGACTATTACAATTCGCAAATGTCAGTGCAAACTATTAATAATGTAGTTATCGCGATTAACGATTCGTATACATGCATATATACGATATACGTGTATATCGAGGTGATAGTATCAAAGCAGATATCCTATATGATTTATTCATTTGAAGCAGCAAAATCATTGCGATTCGTAACAGGAATTATCAATTGTCGTTTTGTTGAATTTGCGGGCAATAATTATCGATACTCAAATTCTAAATATATCTTGTGCCCTGCTTTTAATTTCTCGTATCGATTTAAATATAATTTGCCTATCATTTTCGGATCGAAATCACGAGGTAATAAATTGCCAGATCGTATGATTCAAACAACATTATGCTATGATACATTGTTCATTAATAATAATGGAATTTATCTATTGGATTAGAAACGTATCAAACATGTAATACTGAATTTTGATTATATGTTTATCACGAGGATTTATTATTTTTTAATTAATTGTTAATGATTTGACTTTGTTTATATGTTATATCGCGAACCTGACAAAATCATCATGAATTAAATAAAGGATTGACAATCTCGAAGTATACGAGCCAGATATCTAAGAGTACAGCCAGTTTAGTTTAATCTTGGAAAGTAAGAAGCATTTTGTGTAATTTTACTTTTCTCGCATTGTTCTTTAATATGTGAAAATATGTTGTTTGTGATTAATATTAAGAGTGCCATTCAAAATGTCATATTTCACGAATAGTGTATTCTCTTAATCATGTGTTTCCTCAAATAATTATTATGTGCAATGAAGGCAACAAACCGCGTATGAAGTTGGTACCTTATTGCACCGCAAGTTTTAATGCAAGTTTAATTTGCAATTATTTTTTTATTTTTAAAAGGAACTATGAAAATTGCTACTGGAACTGTCATTATTTTTTTGTATTAATAGATAATTGGGCTAATATATTCATGGTAATTTTACAGATCCACACGGAAAAAAATTAATTAGGTACGTACAGCAAACCTATAACTTACTGCGCGAATTCATGTTGTATATATCTATAACTAAGAAGATTTGATGGTTTAACAAATCGCTAATGTTATTCAGCTATCAACTTTGCTACTTTAACATAGAAAATTGACTGTCTGTATATTACGACTGTAGATTTACTGAATCAGTAAAGTTTTCAGCTGTTTTTTTTCCGTGAATGGCATATATATATAGAACTATTGCGGGTGTAAATAGAATTTGCGTTAAAACTTACGGTGCAAAAAGTAAGGTGCCAGATTCACATATGACAACAAGAGAATAGAGATGGGCGATAGACGTATCGATATACTAAAAATCATTTGGAAATTGCCCTTTAGATGAAAAAAGAACGATTTTTACAAAAAAATCGCTCATCCCTAAAAGAGAGGAAGAGGAAACCTAGGAAGTAACAACGATGCAATCGTGAATTAAATAATTTATTATTTTAGCTATTGTAGAATTATTTGTTTGTGGATTAGTAATGTAACAATGATTAATAATGCGATTTTATTTCTTGAAATATTAATTACTTTGAGCGTTCTCTATAATTTAGATATGTTTACATTTTACAGTTTAACATAGATGTTATTATAACTCCGTTGTTGCACATCATGTCCGTGAAATTACCTTTTGCTTTAATTTGAAATAATGAATCTGTTAAAAGTTAAAATCTGTTAAAAATTAAAATCTGTGTATTACATATACGTAAATTATATGCAGATTTATGAATATAAGTTAATAGTAACAATAATGTAAGCAAAATGTAATATTTCAGATTTATTGCTTTAAAAAACGGATTGATTGAAATAGATTAGGATTAATAAGTATAATAAATACTTAATCCCGAAATAATGCAATTATTTGTCGTTGTATTATTTATATCAACATGTAGTATAAAATTTATATTATGCCTGATTATATCGTTGCATTATTTACGGGTATTTTATTATTTTATTTTATTGGACAAAATACTAATTATAATATATGAAATGAAATAAATCAATTACTTGAAATTTTATATGCTAAAATTATAAACATAAAAAATTATAGGACATATTTTATAAATAGAATATCTCACTAAAAAGTGACAAGTAATGATAAAAGAAATTCTAATAAAATTTTTAGAAAACTAAAGATTGAGAACATTATGAGGATAGATATTGTTATTTGGAAAATTGAAGTATTAAATAATAATTATAAAATAATGTTTGAAGTTATATATAGATATTAAACAATTAATAGAAAGAAGAGAAATGAAAAATTGAAAGTAACAAGTAAAACAATAAATAAATTATTGAAATATACCGTTTTGTTACACGAAACATACTGTTTTGTTATGAAGAATTATTTAATATATATTTCCTTTAAATGTATTAGAAAAAAAAGAAGGAAAAGAGAGAGAGAGAGAAAGAGAGAGTGAAATTTTAGAGCGAGTTAACATTAACAGAAGACTTAGGATTAAATATATTTAAATATATTTTGCGTGTAACAATTAAGAGTTTGCTATTCATAATTAACTTGTTAATATTAATTAATTATTATAATATAATCTCTGTGTATTATATCCTAAAAAACAGAGTATATTGCAAGTATGAGTTATTTGAATAGGAAAATCGATGATAGATAGTATCGGCCAACATTAAACACTTATGACTCGAAAATTATTACGAACTCGACATTTCTGTGTTTGAATTTTGAACTCTAATTAATCGCTAGGAAGCGCTCAAAGTATTATACTATGGTTGCTAAATGTCCTATATCCATGTGCCTTCCATTTAGTGACATAAGTCGACACAAGTATCGTTCTGTCTTTGTTACTCATGGAATACAAAGAAAGATAGAATGATATTTGTATGAACTTGTGTTCCTAAATGGAAAGTACTCTGTATATTAAATAAGTATATGAAATAGGTATGTGAAATTTTGGTAAATGAAATACCTACATTTTCTCGCGATGTGATAGAATTCATCGTATATGTATATTCTGCTGGAATAAAAACTAATATACATAAAAGATAGATGCAATAGAATAATTGTCAAGTGTAGTTAAAATATTTAATCCAGTTTTTCTTGCAAATTTAAATTTTCTAGGCGGTTCTTCGTACTTAATAATATTTCTTGTGAATTTATACAATTCCAGTTCAACGTTTCCAATTCCTGTGCACCAATTATTTGTCGGTCTTGAAGTACAGTTTCAAACCGAAGCTGAAGTAATATATATAATATCACAAATTAAATTGACAAGCAATTTAATAGTATTACTGCGAAAAAACTTTTTAAAAAGCTATTAAATACTAGATAAATATCTTAAAAAAACTGTAAATAATTTATTGCGAAAAATAGATGTTAAGCTTTTCGTTTACTTTTTGTTTATATTTTACGGCACGATTGTGTCTTTATGTATTCTGCGCATTATTCGCAGTGCAGACTTTATGTACGGTAAATTATATTAGGTCACATGTGGTCCTATCCTTATAACACGAACTTTTGTTTCTCAGCGACCGCGAGTTCATTAATTATCATTGCGGAATCACCCTTATTGTTTCACGACCGAGGCTTTATTTTAGATGCTGCAGTCGGAGGAAGTAATTGCACTCCTGCCACAACGGTGAATTACTACTACACTAATGCGATCTTTCGAGTAAAACCTTCGGATTTCCATTTTAACGCTTTAAAATTCATATTCCGCGTGAAATCTCTGCGTAGAAGTGCACTGCGAATGCTTCGTGTGGATCTCAATGACCGAGTTGTGTCAATTTTTTTCTTGTTTGATACATGCCTATATTTTGAGCGCAAATTTCACTGGAAATTATATTCCTAGGAGGCATTGTTGCTGAAAGCGTTAAATTCAGATGATATTTCCCTACCCATTCTTGCGATAATTACGTTGGAAATGTTTCTGCTTCTTTACTTCTGTTGCAATATTATTTACCGGAAATACTATACATTATTTTTTCTTGCTTATTTAATCTCTGTTAGTAATCTTTCTTTTAAAGAAAATATGAAATTTATTCTCTTCATTCTGTTTTCTTTCTTTTTCAATTTGTCTATTCTAGCACAATTATATCTGTTATTGTTTCAAAAACGTTGTCTTGAAAAGATTAATCAAAATCTTTATTTGTCAGATTAAGATTTAATATACAATGGAATCAATTAGAACATTAGAAAAAGTACTTATTGTTATGTATTAGCCGCTTTTGTCCTTTTTTGAAAAAATTATTCAGACTCTGTGGATAGCACGAAGTGTGTATCAGTAATACTTGAGGATAGGG
>NW_017257999.1:1005463-1027744 GCF_001594055.1 Mycetomoellerius zeteki
TCTTCCGATGACTTCATTAATATTGTATCGCGATATTTTGATGCGCTCCGAAATGCTGTGGCTTATCGAGAAAGTTACTCGCATAATTCGCTATACATGATATCACATATTCATTCAGTTGAGATAACAACGTTCAACGATACGATTATTTTCTTTTCTTATTTTCATTCGCGACATTTTCCATCGTGTCTCAGTCCTCAAATCACTATCATCTCGCTTTACTGTGTCTGTACTATTATACTTTATTGAATAAATTCGGTTAAATCAACTTGGTTTTCGTTTGTTCTTCTTGAAACGTTGTAACTGTAATTGAATTTTAGTTCGCGGAAGTTATAGTATAAGCAGTCTGATAATAAGTAAAAAAAAGTCAGGAAATTTTCAAACACCATTTGCATTACAATTTTGTTATCGAAATTTGTGCATAATGACAAGCCACATTCAAGCGGTTTAAGTGGAGCATGCCAGTTCGCCCGTTGAAACGTGCCCCCAACGCTAATGTCGCCGGAGTATTGCGGAACCGGAAATCCTTCGTCCAGTGACAGGATCGTTAGCATTGAATATCTTTGTTGGTGGTAGTATTGCCACTAGCTTGCGCGTGGCTGTCCATTTGAGATTCAAGGCACAATCCAGTGCTGTTGTAAGATCGTTAACTGAATACCACGATCGCGTTGCTGTTAGTCTCGCTATTACGATTATACTTACAGAATGAAGCTCGACTTTTTTGCGAAATTCGCACATACGATGGGAACCAATATAACGCGAATAATTTCGGCTTCATATAAGATGCATTTTTACTTTACAACTTTGCGAATGGATTGAGTAGCTTAAATCTAGATTAGTTAATTAAATACACTGTTAGATATCAAAGGAGCAAATGATAATTCAATCCCTTGAGTTAAACATTTTTAACTTCCATGTGTGTGTCAAAAAGTAAATTAATCCATTTCTGTGGTTAGTTTCAAAGTAAATTTTAACATCCATACATATACATTTAGTAAATAATAAACTATAAATTTTAGTTAAATTTAATACCTACTTCTTAAGTTAAAATGTTTAATTCCAATGTTTTAGTTAAATTAACGATATATTAAGAAGAAGCAATGATGACCTATAGAAATGATTAAAAATAACTCAAATTGAGTACAATTTGACATTATGAATTTAACAGTATATATATTGTATTATCAATCCATTATTATACGAGTGAAATTTACCACAAAAGTATTATTTATTAACTTAATTATTTTTAATGTTTTTTTAGATTTTAAAGTGAAAGTATATTATAAAACTGTTCTCTAAGTTCTTATTCTTCTAAAATCTTTAAAATTAATCGACCAAATGAATAAGTTCCACTTATCTTTTTAAAATCTAAATATAAAAATATTGGAGATTTATATATATAATATATATAATTATTTTTTATCTTTTGAGAATAAGAGAATATTTAAAAGTACATCTGTTTTTTTTTACCTTTAATGTTAAATATTATAACATTTTTTGTTAATTCTCGACAAAATTTCGAAATTCAGTAGTCTTTACGTTTAGACTAAAGTCATTTTACGAAATAATTTGTCATAAAATTAACGTGCTAACTCGAATGAATGTACTTTAACGTTTAACAAAGCAATTTTACGACGGTATCTAATTATCTTGTCCTTTCTGATCGTACAAACGCCGCCTAAGAACGTCTATATTGCGGTGTACTATTTGTGCTGCAAAACATTTTCAGTGTGAAGAACGGAAGCATGAGAATTTGTTCTGATAAGGAT
Organism: Mycetomoellerius zeteki; assembly: GCF_001594055.1. Classification (NCBI taxonomy): domain Eukaryota; kingdom Metazoa; phylum Arthropoda; class Insecta; order Hymenoptera; family Formicidae; genus Mycetomoellerius; species Mycetomoellerius zeteki. The sequence continues at coordinate 1,007,233 of NW_017257999.1, forward strand.
ATTAACCTATAACTTAAAGTCATGTTTTCCTTTGGAAATATTAATTACGTATTAGTGAAAATGCATTGACGGAGTGAAATGATAAACCGAATAATTCGTTCGAAAAGAAATTTATTTAATGATATATGAAACATGATATTAACCTCGATTCTAATTTCATGAAAATGAATTCTATCTTCTTTTTTATATGCGTAATTGCATGATAAAATAAGAAACGAGCAGCTTAAAAATTTAATTATTTACTGTATTCTAAAGTGATGCTTGTTATAACTACAATATCAAAACGCGATTATATTCATTGGAGTCTGTCGGAAGTAATTATGCCAGATTTAATGAACGCAGTGATAATTATTAACGCGGGCAAGAAGTGCATTTAATCGCCGCAGGTGAAAAACGTCCAACGTTAATCACGATTCTCATTCGATTTTCATTCTTTATTTCATTTTATCTGCGTTACTTCATTAATTTTGCATCTCAGTCGAAAGCTTGAATATATTAAATTCCATCGAATTAAGCTTCTTCCAAGAGTGCCGCGGCATGCCGGTCGATGAATCTAATCGTTCTCCGATTTAATCCGCAAATTCTTTTTTTTATATCTACTTTTATATCTACTTTGTTATCCACGTTCTTCCTCAATTTATTCAAATATTCGTTGCTCCGCATCTAGAACCATCGCGTTATGTTTATATATCTGCACGCATATCAAATGCTCAAGTCTCAGCTTCTCGACGTTGGCTTTTCTGTTTCTCTCACTCTGATGCGGAATGGAGATTGCAGATTTCGTCCGACTCTCCACAACATGCAAATGTGTCCTCCTACATGAGAGGCCACTAAGTGATTTACTTGTTTAATAATCTCCATTGAGCGTCAGAGTTTATGCCTCATTTGCGTAATGCAGGACGGCGTCCCGGGCGTCACACGCCACTCGCTGCAGCATCAGCCCGCAGGCGATTGTTAACAAGTTGCTGCAGACTCGAGAGAACTTGTTATGCCTGTTAAGCACTGAGATTACGGAGATCATTTATAAATGTCTTCCTACATTTTTGTGATTGGACCGACCTCCGACATGAATGAATTTCGATATATTTTGTTTTATTTTTCTTTTTATTATGCTCGCTGATCGATTAATCTTACTTCACGGGAAAAATTAGAATTAAAGAATTAGGAAGAGGATTAGGGAAAAAATGGAGGGGGAGAGAAAGAGAGAGATTAATATTTTGTAAAATATGAAATTTATATTCTGAAAGAGAGGCATGTCTGGGGTAATGCTTCGCGTTTATTTTCACGACGAAAGTTTCTATGCGGAACTTGTAGCTACCACTTGTGGAATCTTCGGGAATGTGCGTTTTGAATTACGTTATGTATTTTCTGCGTGAAATGGCTCTTTGTAACTTTTAGAGCGAAATGTGTACATACAAGTAACTCTTGTGCTCGTATCTATAGACTTCCTTTGTATAATGGAACCTCTTCAGGTTACATATCGTGTTGTATCTTTCGCATAAAATGGTAATATTATGCTAATATACGTATAACACAAAAGAGAAAAAGAGATGGAAGGAAGGGAGGGAGAGATATGTGGCTTTTATCACTAAAATTCTTTGTAATGATTATGCAAACAATCGATAGACCAATACGATTGAAGTAGAATAGATAACCAGTCGCGTTATTATCATCAAAATGTGCCGTAGAAGTAAAAATGTAGTAAATGTCGAAGTATATGAAGTTTTGAGAAAAGGGAAATTTCTTCTCGCTTTGATGCGACGTGACTCTTATTTGGTGCTACCTAATCCCCGCGTTAAAGCGAGTCGATGGACGGATGACGGAAAACTCACGCTCCTGAAATACCGTTCAGACGCCAAGCGAATTTACCGTCAACTTAGTGAACGGGAGCGAAAAGTGGAGAAAGAGGGATGTTGAAGCGGCCAGGAAGAGAGCTGGAAGCGGTAGACGCGTCGTGGGAAGTACCGTGAAATATTGCCTCTGGATTCTGCATCCACCATCCTACGCCCGACTTATCCCTTTTTGCCTCGACCGCCTCTGAGAGCCGTCGTGCCCTTCCCTGGAGAACCCAGGGACCAGAAGTTAAGCGCGGTCGCGTTCATTTCACGTTGACGCGCTGTTATGCGGTAATGGAAGATTTTATTGGTCTGCCGTTGGGTAAGGGACGTCCGGATCTAATTTAAGTAACTGAGTTTCACCGACTTTGAAAGTCTCAGCCGCCGCGGATATATTTATGGCCCTCGTTAACGTGTTCGCTGGCCGATCGATTGCGACATTAATCGAAGCCTAAGATATTCATTACGTGAGAAGCGTACATATTCTTAATTGTCTTAATTTTTTACTCTTGTATAAATGTTATTAATCTTACATGTAATAATACTTATGGGAATCTTTGTTTTTATTTTTATTTATCAAATCTGTCGAGAATATGTATAATGTAATGTGTGTAAATATTGGCGGTTGCAATTCCTAAGTAGAATAGCTGAACTGTTTAACTATTTACTACTAACTAATTTATCTTGCTTGTTTTTTAAATTTATCTTATTTTTTTTCTGTCACATGTCTTCGTCTTCTTAGTATTATTATATGAATTAATGAAACTTTCTAGCTGTGTTTTTCGATTTTCCGAGACTGACTGTACTTCAGAATAGATCGGCCTCGACTTTTTGAAATATTGCCGGCGAAATATTACCAGAAATAAGATCAGTTACCCTTCATACATAACGGAATACAGTATTTTCTCGACTACTAGTTTAATCAATTTTAAATGTATTTGTAGATTATAATAAGGCTCGCCTATTTCAATAAGGTTTTGTATTAATATCTCCACAATGTAGTTTTAATGATGATGAGATTCCTTATATATACTATGTTGGAATTTTAAATTTTTATGCGTTTTATTATCATCTTCAATTAATTTTAAACCTTTTTATTATTAAATTGGTCAAATGAAAAAATGATTAGCGTTATAGCAGCCACTCCCAATATGATCAAAAATTCTGTTATGTCGGTTTCCCACGAAGCGTGAGCTATGAACGTGAACATAGGCGTCAGCAAGATTTTTTCCCGGGCGGGGTCTGATTCAAGCCCTAGAAAAAATCCTGCTGACGCCTATGTTCACGTGTGTGGTTCACACCTTGTGGAACCCGACATTATGTGTGCGTATTTGATGTTATTATATTTAATATGTATAGCTACACACACGTGTGCATGATTTGCATTTGACGTCACGTGTCCTTGGACAGGAGGCGTTGATAAAAAGCACAATTTTAGTTGTTTTACCGGTTTTTCCAGTTCATTCGTTAAGCGTAGATAAAATGTTTCGATTGGAAAATTTATTTTATGAAGTACAACATTCAATATGTTTTCTAATCGCTGAAGGCATCATGCCGATTAACATTTATTTCATTTTCTATGGAACATAATCTTCATGCGCATCCTATAATGAGTTTTAAAATGCCAATTGTCATGGTCGCCTTCAACAATTAGAAAATGTATCATCACATGTTGTTCTTCTTCGGACGAATTTTCCATTTTTCGAAACGCTATTTCTCCGCTTAATAAGTGAACTAGACATAAAATAACTATAACTGTGCTCGTTATTAACGTCTCCTGTTCAAGGACACGTGACGTCACATGCAAGTCATGCACATGTGACATCGTATATAATCAATATCAAATATGTATAACGGACTTTTTGATATCATACTAAGGGTGGTTATTACAACACTCGTCATTTTTTCATATTTGATCAAACTAACCGTATCTGATCATACAATATTGATATTGCGATAAAAAAATTTTTTTATACAATAATAAGAGAATAAATTTTTAAGTTAAACTTCATAAAAAACATAAAAGTTTTTTTGTTTCTATTGCAAGGGTTTAATTTTTTAAAATATATTAATAATTTTATGTGACGTGACAATGCTTTAGTGCCATACTCTGTTAACATTTATACTTTTGTAAATATTCGTTAGAAATTTATTATGACAATTATTTAATATCTTATTTGCATAATTAATTATCGGTAATTTTTATTAATCGATAATTGCTAATACACAGTAATGGTATTGCGTATAAAAGTATACAATATTTACACACCCGAGTGGAAATGTATCTGGGCGTTCCAATGTTTTATATTGGGCCTCGTGGGAAAGGTCGTGGCACGCCAGTATCGGAAATCTAGCCGGGCGCTACCTAGTATTTTATTTAGGCGCTAGACAGAATTATGCTGGGGTGCCAAGATGGGAAACCTAGCCGGGGGCTAGTTAGCGCCCGGCCGGTGAGGCACGATCATAATAACCATGGTAGAAGTATAAAGGTATGCTCTTGCGCATGGCCACGCCCACTGTCCAATTAAAATATGTAGCAAGTATACGTCATCATTAAGCGCGAAATTCGAACGTATGCTTTTAAACATGCCTTTCAATCCGACTCATTTTTTGTCTTATGATGATAATTTCTGCATCTTTTAATCGCACAACATATTTTGAATGTGAAATCACTCGACTTTGCACTACAGAATTTATTCGGCATGTGCTGTACATGTGTTGGCGACATGGCGACCATATTACATTGACACGAATCGCTCCGGATATAGCCGAAGACTGGCCGAATGTGACGTATGCTTAATACATGCGCAGTGGTCTACCACTGATTGAGCATACCCTTATACTTCTATCATGGTAATAACCATTTTTTAATATAACTAATGTTATTCAATAATATCAAGTAAGAAGTAAGAATAAGAAATTGACCAATCACAGTCGATATATCGACGACAGTATTCTTCTCACAATCGACTGTAATTGGTTAATTTCTTACTCTTACTTCTTACTCCGTGAATTACAGATGACGCATTATGCATTTAAAATTTATTTTAAATCTAACTAGATTACCCTGTCCCTTCCTAGATAGCGACTAGACAGATTTAATATCTTGGGGCAACACACTGCCTCGTGATCAAGGCCTAGACAGTTTTCTCAAATTTCAGCGGCACCATTTCGTGAACCAGGACCTACACAATTTTCCAATATTGGGCCTACAGCACATCGCGAACCAAGGCCAAGAAAATTTTCCAATATTGGGGCTGGTCATTATTGTCGTTACCGCCTAGTATAGCCCCAGGCTAGCCTTCTAATATAGCACCTACATTAATTCGTGAAAAATTAGATGGGGCCCATATTGTGCCAGGTCGTAATTTCCATCCGGACATCGGGTGATAAATTAACCAATATGAATAATTTTTGTATTGTGTTTTTTTTTGTTATCGTTGCTTTATAAAGTATCCACGCACTTGCCATGTTTGGTACGATCAAAGATTCAAATTTTAAACTTTACTAAGAGAATTGGAAAGTTTATGGGATAATGCATTTTAGAAACACCTCAGAAGCCAGTTTCGCAATCTCGGAGTATCGAAGATATCGTAAACGCTTGGTTAGTTAAGCAATTTTAGATCAGATAACACTATTACGATCTTGTCGACTTACTGACAAGGTGATGTGAAAATGCGGAAACACTCTTAGAAGTTATCACTCTAGGAACAAGAACACAACTAGCGCTATCATAACGCGAGTGCTTGTTATAATGCCAATCATTCTTTATAATTTATTAGACTATACTTTTAGAGTATAGTTTATTGGAATACAGTTAAGAATAATGATAAGAGATAACGACCTTGTATTATGAGCATTGATTTTGCGATCATTTATTAAAAAAAAAATTCAAAGTATAATTTTTATAATTGTGCAAAGCCACAGTATAAATAAGCGGATCATTACTTATATCCTTTTTTATATAGAAGAACGCGTAATTGCCAGCGAATGGTGCGACTGTGAAGAGAAGAGGGAATGTACTGACGTTCTCTTTGTATTTCTTTGCACATATGTATGTGTGTCGACAAAGGCCCCCCCGCAATGATTATATAAGTCTTGGCGAAATGATTTAGTTTTTATATACAGGGTGTTTCCAAATTAAATGGCAAAACTTCGGGAGCGTGTAGAGGAGTAAAAAACTAAGAAAAAAAGTCCTATAGACATATGCTTCTTTTTGCTTTGTTTCGCAGGAAATCACGAAAAAAGAAAAAAATATATTTAATTTATTATTTTAATTATTTTATTTATAAACTTTTTAATGAAGATTTTGTTCGAAATGTGCACCTCTTGCAGCAATACAAGCATTGCATCTGTCAAACACGGCTCTTGTAGCAGCCAGGCACTGTTCTTGCGATATTCTGTTCGCTGCAGCTACGATACGATTTCTCAAATGTTGCTCTGATTGAATAGGCGAAGAATAAACTTCTTGCTTCAGAGTACCCCATGCATAGAAATCTAATGGCGTTAAGTCGGGCGAACGAGTTGCCCAATGTACTGCTCCTCCACGTCCAATCCATCGTTGTGGGAATTTTCTATCTAACCAGGTTCTAGCGACTCTGCTGTAATGAGCAGGGCATCCATCTAATTGAAACCACATTTCAGTACGTTGTTGTAATGGGATGTTTTCTAAATAGTCAGAAAATTCATTCTCCAAGAAATTTAGAAAACGGTCCCCATTTAATCTTGCAGGTAAAAAAAACGGTCCCACTAAAACGTCGTTCCAAATTCCAAGCCAGACATTAACAGAAAACTCTTGCTGAAATTTGTATTCTCTAACAGACCTGGGATTTTGATGAGCCCATATATCATAATTCCTTTGATTAATTATTCCACCTCTGGTAAATGTTGCCTCATCTGACCACATTATTTTAGATGGAAATAAAATATCATTGTGGCATGTCTGAAGGTACCAGTTACAAAAGTTCAATCTGTTCCAATGATCTTGAGGTAATAAATTTTGCACTTTTTGAATGTGGTAGGGATAGCGATTATCTCCTTTTACAGTTCGCCAAATTGTTTGTGGTGACACTCCCAATACAGCCGACGCATTCCGAACGCTGGTCTCAGGATGATTGTCAAAATGTTGTAAAATACGATTCCCTGCCTGCAAATCTCTTCGTAACGCTGCTTGAAATCGGTTGTTTTCTTGTCGAATTGAAAATGTTCCAGTCTCTCGCAATCTATTAAATGTCAACATAAACACTCTTCGGTTTGGCACTCTTCTGTTTGGAAATCGTCGTGCATATTCTCGCACCGCCTTTAAAGCATTACCGTTGCAGAAACCGTATACAAAAACCATATCAGCATATTCACTATTAGAATACGTACGCGGCATATTGCAAAAGACAAAATTCATCTACTGTTAAAGGCTTTCAAAGAGCGACTGACAAATTCATAACAGAAAGTGGAAAATGTAATCAAATATGTCGGTGCTAGATATGGCAAGAAATGTAAACATTTTTTTTCGATTTCTCTGAAACGGAGCAAAAACGAGCATATGTCTATAGGACTTTTTTTCTTAGTTTTTTACTCCTCTACACGCTCCCGAAGTTTTGCGATTTAATTTGGAAACACCCTGTATAATGTAGTTTATAATGTGATGAACAAAAGATGTCATAGACACAAGGCTTAATAATGGATGTAATAATAAATGATACAAAAATGGTAAATTCGGGTCAAGCGCGGAAGTTGGTGCGCAAATAAATTCAGATAAAAAGATGAAATCAATATATTACACGTAGGTTAAAAAAATCGAATTATCGGTTAGAAAAATCGTTTCGGCACATCTTTGAGTCATCTTCAGCATACAATCATCGCAGAGTCATCATAAAAGATTAGTCCATAGATACAAGGAGAAAAGAGAAACATTTTTTCATCTACAAATTTGTAATAACATTTTTAAAATAATTGATACATGTGGAATGTAAGGGATTGTAAACCACGAATTGTGATAAACAAGATTGTTTCCGATTAATTATTATCGGAGATATTATTTAGTGGAATTGTAAATCGGATGTAGTCACGTATTTTAATCTTTTGTTGATTAACAATAAGATTTGTCTGATTAATAATAAAATTTAGTCGTTTTCAAGTAGGAGGTTTATAATCAATTTTAGATTTTTTTTAATGATGTTTGAAAAGAAATTGTCCTCAGTTATTCAAATACACAATAGTGCCTATATTTTAAGAGATGGAATGTTGAGAGAAAAAATTGACATGAACTGAAATTAATAATGGATAGTTTTTGAGCTATGATGCATTAAAGGTGTAAAACTTACGCTTACACCTTTACAGAGTACTTTTGATACCCTAGCTATAGCTCAAAAACTATTTATTATTGAACTTTGTGTCTATATGATTTTTTGTTCGCCACATTATAAGCTACATTATGTATGAAAACTGATTCATTTTAACGGAACCCAATTTTTGATATAATTAGTCGGGGGTTCTTTAACTGTCAGCAAAACAGAACAGATTATATGCAACATTAGTGTCATATTTACATGTTAAGTCATATTAACCCTTAATTCACACTTTTGAGTCATTCATGTCCTGCGCATTTCTTTTCTTTGATTTATATACAACAATATTATATTCAACAATTGTATATAACAATTTATTATAAATATACAACTTTACAAATACTTTCTAAAGATGTCAAAATGTATGTAAAAATTGCTTAATAATTTTTATATACATACTTGTAAAGGTAAGAAAAATTAATCTACGAAAGACCCATCCTGTGTAGTAAGGGTGCTAAAAATTAAGGGCTAATTGAACATATATTGATTAATAAATTACGAAAATGTAACTGAAAAAAAAGTTGTTGTTTTAAAAAAAGATATTAGTTGAGTCAACTAAATGTAGCGGTCACGGACTGTCAAGCAAATATTTGTTAATTCAACCAAATATTTGTTAATTCAATAACGTGTTTTAAATTACAAGAGTTTATTAATCTAAATATATAAATATTTGAACTAAATAATTATTACGAACTAAACGCATTTAGCCAAATTAACAACTTTTTTTTTTCAGTGTATAAACTACAATGATTAATCATTTTATAAGTAAGTATTTATTATTATTAAAATAAGACTAAAATTTTTTGGAATATGAGATGCATATCACATACACATACACAATGTAAATTAATCGATAAACAAAGAGAAAACATCAGCATGCTTCTCTTCTGTCGCAGTTCAGAAACCATTCGCTGGCAACAACAAGAAGTTGGCAATGTTCTATCTATTTATTTTACGTCTATATGCAAATAGCATGAAAAGTTTTACTTTGTTATGTAATATTACATAGCAAATAGCATTATACTGCAAGTGAAATAAATAAATGGATTATAGGGTACATTTAAAAATTGATTTGATATAGGTATTTCGTTTAGTTTTCCTTAAAAACTTTAATAATATATATATATATATTATATGTATAAGAATATATTTTTTCATTGAAAGTTACCTTAAGCGGTCATTTACGTTTTCTTTATTTGTTTTCATATTACTTTGAAACTCACATTTTTTTACCCAATCATCCGAGATAATCGAAATGTATGATAATGCAGCACAAAATTGTTACGTGCGCATCTCGCATGTGCATTTTTTCCGGGCGATTTCAAAGATGAGAAAATATTATAAAGATCAGTTTTGTTACAGTTCGTATATGTGCAAGGCAAATAACAATAACATAAATAAAGATCAAATATTTAAAACTAGCAAAACTAGGTGAGCGGTAATATTAATTATTTTTTATTAATTACACTAAAAAAAAGTGCATGATAATTTTCAAGTCATGACATGTAATTTTTCAGTCACGACATGTAAATATCTAAAGCTCACTAAACGTTTTGATTTGACTTAATTTTCTTCAGCCGTAAATAAATTGTAAACGAATTATAAATTATAAAAATAAAATTAAGCGCATTATGATAATGGAGACGGATAATATAAATTAAAATTTTTCGCAAAATTCCATCTTACCAATGATTTAAAACAAAAAATTTTCTTTACTGATGTAATTCCACAACAAACCAGTTAAATTGATATTCAAGGAAACCAAACCAATTCCGCGGTTGATGACGAGAAACAGATGGAGTCAACATAATTAAAATGCAAGAAAATAAATCCCAGTCAAAAGAATTGTGGCTATACATTATATCCAAATTACAAATCAGAAAGATGAAATTGAACATAAAAGTAAGACATATCTATTGTATGTACAAGTCAAAGTTAAAAAGCGATAAAAATTGATTCTTAATCTTGCCGTTGAAAGTAAAAAATCAATTTTTCTTTTTCTCTTGTATTTTAATTATATTGACTCCACCTATTTCTCGTCATCAACCGCGTAATTGGTTTGATTTCCTTAGATATTAATTTAATCGGTTTGTTGTGGAATTGCACCAGTGAAGAAAAATTTTTTGTTTTTTAAATCGTTGGTAACATGGAAACCTGCAAAAAATTTTAATTTATATTGTCCGTCCCCGTTGATATGCAATTAATTTTATTTTTATAATTTATAATTTGTTTGCAATTTATTCATGACTAAAGAAGACTAATTGTGGGTCAAGTCGAAACGTTCCGTGAGATTTACATGTATATGATTAATAAATAATTAATATTACCGGTCACCTAGTTTTACTCGTTTTAAATATTTGACCTTTACTTGCCATGAAAAAATATTCTCGCGCATGAGCGTAGATGCGATACACTTGGCGCAGCAAAACTTCCAGTTTCGTTACGGCGAAACAATAATTCAGCGTTACTCCGCGTGCATTTCTTTTTGGCTGTTCTTTAAGAAGAACCTGCATGTAGGTTTATAGTCAAGATATGTATCAACGATAAATATGCCGCTAGGAAAATTGGTAGCAGTTGAAGGCTGAAGTATTTGTAGTACACATGAAACATTTATGTTCAATCCTACCGAGGGATAGCAATATTAAATTTTTAATAGCAACGTTAGAAGTCTCATTTGCAACAAGCAATGTATTCAATACCGAATCTAACCATTGTATTCAACAAAGTTGAAAGTAACGATATGCTAACGTGTTCAAGATTTATGTTTAATGATATTTGAATGATCTTTCGATTATGATTTATATTGTTAAATTCCTTTGTTACATAAAAAAAAATATACTAAATTTAATAAATATTTGTTTGTATAGTACTATATATAACTTAATATTTACTTACGGTAACTAAATATTTATTAAATAAAAAAATGATAGTTAAATCGTCTTAAGGATTTTGTACCCATAAATATATATTTACATTTAGTAAATATTATTAAATATTTAATATGTTTAAATATGCATGTTTAAATTTAATAGATATTTTTAAATATTTAGTATATATATGTTTACATTAAATATCTATGGTTCAAGTATTTATTAAAATTTCATATATTTTATCTCAGAATATATGAATACGAGATTGGAAATTTTCCGAGAAAAATTTATGCGATTATATTTTATTTTTGAAATATGTTCAATAAAATTGTTAACACGTATATTGTGTGTTTATAGTACAATTTTTAATTAATTATTATACATAAATTTTATTTAATTTTTAATTCATAAATTTTTCTGAATTTGATAATATTTTTTTTCGAATCTTTTTTGTTTATTGCACTTCTCTGCCAATTAATTATTTGATCTTTGGATAAAAAAATTGATATAAACAAATTGAAAATTGTAATACCACCGAGAACTTTTTGTTCCATTGATTTCATAATTACTCAAACATTATTTTCTTTCTAAGCCGTCTCATTTTTTTAAACAAAATTTCACAACTTGTGGTTTTATTATTTGACATCATCACACTGACAATTTTTCCCTCTTTGTCCATTACCTTTATTCTTTTCTCTTGATTACCAGCCTTATTCGTATCTAGGTCAGTGCGACAATTTCTTTGCTTGCAATACTTTTCTGTATTTTAAGTCATACTGCTAGTTCCCTCTGTAATACTAAATTATTCGTCAATGTTGCTTTTTACACATTGTACATTATTATCTTTATATCGTACCCGACTAAAAAACAACGTTATGTGCACAATGTTTCAGCGTGGCTTGTAATTACATAAGTACACACGAGGGTTTATGTAAGGGCATATTATACGAGATGTAAAATAAAAATGCGAAACATATCTTTGTGTGTTACAGCGTTAGATATACGTATCTATTCTATGATGTGTACGAGCATTACATAGATCATCGAATGTAAATTACACATATCTTAAGATTTGTGCAGAATTGTTTCAATTTAATCTCTTTTGCAAGATTTTGTTTTTTTTTTTTTTACATAAAATATACATAAAATATATTTAGTCGTGTGACTGCATATTAAATGCGAGTGTTATATACGCATACAAGTTTATGCACATGAATATTATTTTTATCATGCTTACGGATTATTGCCTCGCTTTATGCGGACAAATGGAAATGCCGCTCGTCGATGATACATAGCGCGGTCTCCTATCAAAATGTTCGACCGGTGAGTTCTATTGTTAGCAAGCCAAATAAACTATGCAGCTGTGATTGATAACTTTGGATTCGTATCGGGATAGAAAATAGCTTTTCTAAATTTAACGAACTAATGTAATGATAATGCGACTTCGGCCAGACTTTGCATATTATCTCGAAACTTCCGAAATAAAGATAAGAAAGTGAGTTTTACGGCATTATTTTATGACTTCAAGATATGCATTTAAATTCTCCACAATATTGAAATAAAATTCGTTTAGCAGATATTTTATAAATTATCGAGAAGAATGTCTCGTTCTTAACTCATTGTTTTTTCAATATTGTCCTTTAGATTATATGATCTCTTCGCATGTGTACATTTTCTTAAGGTTTCAATCGCCTTACTTTAAACGAACTCGTTGGAAGAAATGGAATCGCTGGAGCTCATGTAAAAAGAAAAAAAAAATTAGTAGTCGTAAGAAAAAGCGAAGAAAGAATTATTTTTGATCAGGAACTAAGCTAATAAGTCGAAACACGAAAGTGGAGATGCATAGCTGCTGTTTGTTAGAAATTGACTGAACCCTTCTCGTCGAAAAGTTCGTAATTACTTGCAAAACGACAGCATGCTTCGTTAATTTTCGATTCTACTTTCGACGTGAATCCATCTGAAACTGCATGAGCATTTCAATGTAGCTTCAGTGCTGGAATCAATATACCTGTCAAGGTTTTCATCGCAAACATCACCAGCACGCAAGATGGATTTGCATATTGTCTATGTACATACATATATGAGTACACTTATACAAGCAATCTCGAAACTTTTTATTTTATTTTTAACGACAGTTTCTGTGATCTGTTTAAAAGAAAAATTTTTTCTATTTATGATATTCTATTTACTGTTTTATTTATTGGAGAATGAAATAATAAGGTGAAGCCGAAATAATTAATATATGCCTGAGCCGAATAAGGTACTAAATAAGACCCACTTTTAAATTTATTACTTTAAAATTCGCTTTACGCTTATACGATATGGTTAAAAGATGTGTCATAGAAAGTAGATAAAAAAGGATTAAAGAATTGGAATCGATAGCAACACGTTTGTTTAAAGCAACAAAAATTTGTGTGTATGAGGCTAGTATGAGCCATTTTTATAACAATCTGCTGCAAAATTTACCGTATAATTTACAGTATACCATGTTTCATAATTTATTATAGTATAATATTCATTATAATATTATTCAATTTCCTAACTATGGAAAATAACTAATAAATAATTTTTTTGAAATAAGTGTAAGTATTTTTTTTTTAAACATGTACTTATTAAATAAGGCCCACTTGTGATTTTTTCATAATATGATTTTTATTATAGCTATTATTATTTGTTTGTTATGTGTGAAGTTTACGCCAGAGAATAACGATTTTCAATGCTACTATCTTTTAAGAAGTCAAAATTGCATTCAAATTGCTAAAAATTTTCAAAGATTGAAGAGTTAATTACAAATAAAATTAAAGATAATTGTAATATTTGAGAGTAGAGTAAGTGAGGAATTTCCTGAGGAATTTCCTTTCTATGATTAATAATTATTTTAAAACTGATTTAGAAAGAAAATGTTTACTTTTTTTGTTATTTTTAATTTATTTTTTATTTGGGCCTTATATTCATATGCATGTAATAAAGCCCAATGTCAGAGTTTAATAAAATTTTTTTTTCGTTTATTTACATATATATTCTATATATAAATAATATATTTTATTTTTGGGAGTGAATGAATGAAGATTTGATTCTCACTTACAAGGGAAGTTTCACAAACCGGAACCGACGTGTCTCTTAGATTTTTGTGTTTTACAACGTATTTCATGGAGAATCAAATCAGTTCCGGACAATTGTGAAACTTCCCTTGTTAGTATATTTCAATATCCTCTCATAAATAGAATTAAATAAAAAATAAAATAAATTAGATGGGCCTTATTCGGCTCAGATATCTTATTTATTTTGTGTGTATATATATGTGTATACAGAGTGTTTGGAAAGTAATGAAAAATCTTTCGCATAGAGGTAGAATGGACTATACTGAGAAGAAAAATCCTCTACCATTTTACAATTTTCGCAATAGTTGACAAGATATTAATTACTAAAAATTGGTTTTCACTAATTTTTTACTCAAATACTGTTAACTTTACCGAAAAACTGTAAGAGACAAAAATTGTTTATTTTCTTCTCATAAGGTTCTGAGAATTTTTTCAGAATTTAAAAAAAATTTTTTAATATTATATTTTCTTATGTTGTAAAAATAAGAAAATGCAGTACTAAAAAATTTATCCCTGTATAAATTAGTATTATTACAACTAAGCCTACGTTACAATTAATGGATGCGTTTTCTAACGAACTTTTGTCCTGAATATGTCAAATGAACAAGAACGTTTTCTATGAGAGTAATTACATTGCATGCGTACTGTTCGTCAAATGTCGCACGAAATCATCAGAACAAGTTTGTCGTTCAAACGAGTTTATTTGTTTGTCCGAATTTGTACGACTTGCTGAAATGGATATTAAAAAACTAATAAGTGTAATGTTTGAAAATAGAAATGGAATACGAGCGAACATCATAACCGAGATATATTTCATAAGAAGATTAGTCAAGAAATGGTATTCTTCATTTTATTCTCTTGAAGTAAACTTTACTTACGTATTCAGTTTTTCTGCTCACAAATTTTTAGTAATGGACTTTCCAAAAAGTACGAATCATCCATCTTGTAGTTAGTTGCGACACCTTGGCTGTTAAAATTCCAAACTTTGAGATTACATTTCATCAGAATACCCATTTACATCAGAATACCCATTTGCTATAATCACCTATTTCTGACGAACAAGTCAGACGAATTCGTCAGAACAAACGTTCGTTAGGACATTGTAACCGTAATCTTAGCTAATTGAAATATTAAATGCTATATTTATACGCATTACTGCATGAAATATGTTCGTATTTTTATAGAGATTCGTGAGATATACGTATAATTTCCTAAATTTCAATATTTATCTCAATTCTCTCTATTTATCTCTTCCATTATAATTTTATATGAAAGATAAAACTGTGAACAATTTTTCCCATTAACATAAAAAAATACTAATTGTAAGATATATGTGTTTCGAATTACAAATGATCTGTAGATGCAAGATATGTAGATTCAGATTAAATGCAATTCTATAAGTAATGTTTTGTGTTTTCGAAAAATTAAAAATTCGTAACGTTATATTACGTTATCGGTCCTCTAGACATGTATGAAAGTGCATTGGAATCTCAACTTCTGTACGTCATCTATATTTCCCTCCGGTCTCAAGTTGTCAGATAAATTATGCAGTTTTGCATGCATCTCCCGCCCGTATACCCGCGATATATCTACGTGTCTTATGGGACTGATATTCAGGAATGCAATTAAGTCACGAGGAGTTTGAGATCTCGATGATCACGCCAAGACGTTTTTGCGGCGATTTTTTTTCTATCGAATTCTCTCTCGTTCCATCTTTTAAGACTCCTAACATTAATACGTGATAGAAAGTTAAACATGTTTCTTAACTGACGTCTTTGTTTCATAGGATGTATTGAATTTTGATAATTCTTGTTATACGACTTTAATGACTTAATCTATTGTTTATTTTTTATTTATTTTCGTGTAGAACTTGCAATTTGTGGTGTAACAAGACACAAACTTGTGGATATTTCATGCGTTTTTATCTTTCATAAATCTGTTCGTAACATAGGTTGAAAAACTGTTGAAACATTATAATTATTAGATCGATATAATTAGTAATATTATATAGTATTACTAAAATGATAATGTATATGATAAATGTACGTATTCATATTGCTAACGTATCATCGTTTTACACGATGGTGTATGAGGTACTAGGCGATTCAAACAGGCCAACGTAATTGCCTATTAATTATTCAACTGCATAAATGAAACCAGTGTAAATGTTTGTCAATATACATTAATGTATAAATCCCGTATAATATGTATAAAGTGAATTATGTTATTGAAGAGCTGGTTATTATTAAAATTGCTGAAATGGAAATATTGCAATGAAATGATATAAATACGCGCTAATGCGTTATTTCATTTATTTAATAATTTCACGATTGAAGCGGTGATGCAAGTTCCATACTTCCGTCAACAAAATTCAGTTTTGACCAATACGGAATAGACAAGGTGACCGTGGCTCGTAGTATCTGAAAAGAAGTTGATTTCTCAGCGGAGTATGAACCGCGTGCATTGCATCTGCAAACACCTGTGGCACCTTGGGAGAACTTGAGACAACAAAAAGTGGAAAATAGAGCAGAAGATTTTCATGTTTTTTCTATTCTACGAAGATTAATTGTTTGATTAATGATGGAATAAATTGTTTAAGTTTCAATTCAGTTTAAACGATTTTTTAGGTAAACTCGATTTTGTTTAATCGGATATTTGATGGAAGAAAAAGACTTGCTAAGTAATTAAGAAATACACGAACGAAACGAAACACAGAGAATTCGTGAACATGAACGACATCATTTTTTTTTTTTTTTCAAAAAGATGAGAATGTCACTTATTGAAAATTTTTATTGATCCGCGGGTCGTTATTTCCGAGGGGCGCGATTATTCGTCGCAACCGGAGATTATCTCTGGACGTTCGTAAGTTGCGACGTGTATTTTCTGCATTCAGGATGGATAAATAACCGTGGATGTCGCGCGGCGCAGCGACGTGATTTACGGGCGGGACGCGAGCGCGTTGCGCTTTTGCGAAGTTAAGAAGCGCACTCGCCCAGATTATTCCACCCGGACCAGGCGAAATGTGCAATTAAACGCTCCCGAGCTTGGTTTACGGCGTCGCGCCGCGCTACACGACCCCGAAGTTACTTCATATGTAGGTTATTGGCTAATAGATGTCTCCTGCTAAAACTTTTTCCATTTATTCTCATTCCAGTTGCTTACATGGTACTATTCCGACGACGCTTGCACAGACGAAATTTGGTATGGGCGATTTATATAGTGACCAAACGCTTTTATACATGCTACCTTACTGATCATGTCACCGCTAGTAACTTTATATGGATGAGGAGTGTACCACACTCAGAATTCCATTTGGTTAAATCAACTAATCTCTTGTTTGAATATGGGCAAACAAATCCTTGGTTGATGCAATAAAATAATTTAGTTGAAGCCAAAAAATTTGCTTATTGTAACATTTTACTTGTGTTATCAAAAAATAATAAAAATAAAAGTATCACAGAGCAAAAATTTGCTATAAAGAGGAATTACAAAATTTAATTGTCAAATTTGTTTGCTGTTAATAGCAAACAAATTTGTACATTTGATAAATATTTTGCATTTGTTGTAAACAATTTTTGTAATGAGTACAAAAAACGTATAAATACTTACACCTGCAAATAATTGCAATCTCCATATTTGTAAATAAATTTGCCATCATGGCATAGGATTAGTGTTTACAACAACAAATTTTATCTCTTTGTGATGTTTTTTACACTTTAAAAAACTATGGCAATCTTATTCGAGTTCACACAGAAAAAATAGTTTGGTAGTAGCTACAAATTTTTGTAATTATAGCTATCTAAAATAGGTTCAACCAAATATTTTGGTTAACATAACCAAAATATAATTTTATTCTTACGAGTTTTCTGTTTGGTTATATTAATGTTTTAAAAATAAAATTATGTTTGATTATATTAACTAAAACATTTGGTTGAACCTATTTTGGGTAACTATAATCAAATTGTTTTTTCTGGGCTCCTGTTATTATTTAAGAGATTGCTATGTTCGATTAATTAATCTAACTAATCTTGTAATTTACGCGAAACGATTTATTCATTTTATATGTTTACATCCGTTTGTATCCCTCATTATCCGGTACACACACAATTTAAAGATTGATCATAGGATTAACTTCTTTGCATTACTTTTATTTGATATTGTCCCAGTTTTCTTTTTGATTAATTCATGAAAATTGAAATATTTTTATTGGAAACTTTTATTGCAGGAGGTTGAAAATATTAGCTTTTCTACTACATGAGCTTTTCTACTGTAAGAACAACTTCCAGTATTATAATTTGCTATGTTAACCCTTCATGGTCACACTTCTAAAAAGCCACACGATGATTACTCTGGGTTAAAATGATCCGACCCATCGTTAAAGTGTTATCAAATCGATAGTATTAGTTGCAATAATTAAAAAAAATACAGTATATAATTTCATCCTTTAAGAAAATGGAATAGTAGCGTTTTTGTAAAAAATTTAATTTTAACACTAAAAAAACATGAAAGTTACATATACATCGCTAAATTCTAATACATGTTTACGATTTTTTTTTGACTCAGTGTGATCATGAAGGGTTAATTAGCTTAGTAATTAATCAGATTAGTAGTTAAGTTTAGACATTATTTCGAAGATTCATATTAAAAAATTACTTATGGTAACCTGTACATATTTATATTTTCTTTAATTTGTAAATCTGTTCAAATTAGCAATCTCATGTATGTAACATGCGTTGTTTGATTCGTATTATGATAGCAAATGCAGTAACAACATTTACCTCGCGCTGCGTGCAACAGTTTGCGTAACCGAAATTACCTTCCTTACAATTACTCACAGTTTTTAGTTTCTCTACTGCTCCGAGCCATGCAATTTCTATTTCATATTGCGCCCTTTCAACTTTTAAGCCTGTATAAAGGAAGCGACTCATGCCGAAAGCGAGTTTTCTCGACAGTTGTTCTTGCCGGATTTTTCGTACTTTTTACCTCCTTCTTTCGCATCCTTACTGCGCATATTCGCGTCGAACTTTTCGCCAGAACTTTGACAACTTCGAGCTTCGTTACCTTTCGGTACCAGGACGCATGCCTACGTATGCTGCGTGGATCGTTTTCTTTTTTTTGTCTGAAGATAAGAGGAAGGAACAGATTTAAAAGTCTTTGTAGTCCCCCTTGCACCGTTTTTTCAGCATAAAACTTTAGCGTTTTCTCGCGTCGACAACACGAGAAAATGGGAAACACAAATTGACCGGAGGAATAGCGCGATTTACAGTTCCTCGGAGGCGAGTGCGTTGAAAAGTCCGATGGAAAAATCGAGCTGACCGAGTTCGATCGAGCCCGAGAGATTCCCTTAAGCCACTGTAATCCCGGGGCATTCGGCCGTCGATGGTGGTGTTATGCAAATGTCTGGGATCTGCGAGGAATGCGGAGCGTTACTAAAGTGCTTGGACAAATTGCAAAAATGAAGTTTCTGTCATAAAAATGGTAGGAAGAAGGCCTGTGTATGCTCGAAATTGATTGGTTTACGAGTTGAAAATTTACATTAGTTTGTAGTTAACGAATTAAAGAGACTCTATTCGAGTTTCCATTTAAATCACACATGGAAATCATATGGAAATCATTGTGAACTGAATGTGACAAGCGTTGACTTTTCTGACGCAAGGAATTTATTCCACTTCCATACAGTTATTACACTTCCATACAGTTACATAAATACGCGTTGGGAATATAAATCAATGGCAAGAGAAGTAGCTTAGAATTAATAAAAATGTTATGCGTGATAGGAGAATCGTAGATTAAAGAAAATGATAAATATACTGAAAAAGAGATTTTTCAATAAATTTTTTAATAAATAACGATGATTAAAATCTCTAGAATATCAGAATCAGGCTTTGATCTCGCTCATTTGCTACAAAACAATACAATTTTCTTATTTTTTAGTTGCTTGCAAAAAAAAGCGAAAATGTAAAGAAAAAAGGAAAACTATAGGGGAAAGTTGCCGAATGCGTACCACTTAACCTATTTTTTATTATATTTTCCATTTGGCACTGTTTTATATGCAAATGAACATTAGAAATTGTAGCTTGAGGTTTTGGACGCTTATTGTTACATGTTTAACTTTCCACCTATAACAAATTAATTTGTTATAAATCTTTTTGTAACATGCTGCAAAAGGTACGATTTAGGCAACCGGTCACCTAAATCGTACCTATAGGTATTTTTTACCGTATTTCCTTTGAAAGTATTGAATTCATGAATGAAAACAGTTAAAAGTATAAAATTAATAAGAGAAATCATTATATATATATATAACTAATATCTAATAATTAATTAATACCTAATTTTAATAATTTATTGAAGAAAATCAA
>NW_017257999.1:1027953-1076962 GCF_001594055.1 Mycetomoellerius zeteki
AAGATGTAGGCTATTATATTTTTGTCTATATTACTCATTTCTCATATATTTTATATTATTGTTACTAAATATTGCCTATATTAACTAATAATATAAAAGATTGATAAGGTACGATTTTTGTTTAAAATATTTATACTTATTTTCTGGAAAATTTTTATTTTTTAAGTTATGTCGTTATTGTAGCAAATGAGCGATATATCGAAATTAATCTGAGTGGGGTATATTTACTAAGAAAATTATTATAACAGATCAAATATTTTTGAACAAGTCTAATTTATTCTAACATTTGTAGTTTATTTTAATCTTTCTATTGTATATATACGCATCGAATTTTCACTTTTAAATGTTAAAAGGGCATATTGAATCATAATTTTTGAAAATGACGATCGAATGTGATATCAATGAGTCACAAGATGCACTATTTTGATGTTGCATCAATTGGCTACACGACTTTCTCTTGCTCTATTTGTACGCTACGCGCTGAATGATTGTGTAAACATTGTACATTCTATGTATATGCACTTGCACAGTATCATGATTGACACACGGTGCATGTTTCGCATGATTACTTGATGATCACTACTTTCCATTATCAATATTAATATTGTTATTAATCAATATTTTCAGTGTTATGAAATTTTACGTCCTTAATTAAATCATTTGCAATGTAGACCCATTAAGGTATCGTTGTTTGCATTCAATTGTTCAAAGTTGCGTGTCGATTTGTATAAAAAAGATTAGTCGAGTGTAATCTAAAAGTGAATTAATTTCTGACTATCATCGATGTTCCACGTATTTCTTGGCTCAATCTGTAAAATTTTCACAGATTAATTTCTGACTATTATTGATGCTCCGAGATTGTTCCTGGGGGACCTTTCGATTGAAGAGCAGCGAAACTATTTTTCGAACAAATAGTTTAGGTATATAAAATGACTAAATGCTCATAAAAATTTAATACATAAAGCACGCTAAAGTTAATTAACTTACGAGAGAGAGAGAGAGAGAGAGAGAGAAGAATTTTGTTATGTGATCGATTTTTTAGCGTTTTTTACCGTAGTTGATTTGAATCGATCTGAAATCGATTAATTACATCATTATATGCTTTACTTTGGTTTCTGATTGACAGAGATCGTAGTATTTTCTAGTTAATTAATCTTGGGTCGATCCAAATCCACTACAATTGAAAACGCTATTTGTTGGCAGGAATAGAAGAATATAAAAAAAATCATCCTCGTTTTATACGATATTTATAATTAAAATATGAAAATAAAAATAACTGTAAGTTGTTTGATAAGTATTAAGATTTTATGAATAATATGAGAGAGAGATTAAATAATTACAAATTATTATATAAATAAATATCATTAATTTTATCAGAGAAAAGTATTTCTTTAATATTTGATTATACCCATATTAATGTCACCTATATTTGAATAATGCGTAAAATTTATAATTGTATCTTGTTATTCAGTTTAGTCTATTTAATGCGGTTTTATTTACTCGATGAGAATGATTTTATTGACAATAAGTGTTTAAGACATTAAAGAAATAATATAAATTGTATGAAGACATTAAAAGAATTAATAAAGTATTAAAACAATAGATAAACTATATTAAGACATTAAACAAATGATAAAATATGAAAACAATGGATAAAATGAATTTATTAAATTTAATATCGAAATTAATTTCAATTAAATTGTTATATAATTTTTCAAATTATTTTTTAGTTATTATTTTTTATGGATTACTTATTATTTCATTCAAAATCACATGTGTATAGCAATTTTGTCTTATTTTATTTATGAACTGTAAAGAAGTAGCTTTGATTTTCAAAATTTATCATATCGCTTTAGTAGAAAAATGTAGAAAACAAAGACAGGAAGATAGGAAAAGCCAGCATAAGAGATGATGATCTTCGGTCTATATACATGTTTTCATAGTTTGTATGCAGACTAACGTGCCATGAATGATCTTTTGAAGTTCCGGAATTATATAATCTGGCTGGCTGGCGACAACGAAGAATAGTGAGATGAATCTTTTGCTCTCTCTTTTTCCTGTGGATGTTTGTCAATCCCCGGGAATGTAGCAACGGCTATCTCATGATGGCCTGTTTTTATCCTCGTCACGTGTGGAAACCGACTTTGGAGAAATTTTTCAAATAGAATATAAAAACGAGATTATTCTCTAGCAACTTGAATAAAAATAGGAGGAAGATTTATCTTTTCTGGACCAAGTACTATATTTCCTTTGTAATTGATATGTTTTTTTACACACATTTATATTACGTGTTATATAACATTATGTTACATGTGAATTATGACATTGAAATGTGTACGTTTCGTGGAAAATTTTAAAGAAGTCGTTTACATTCTCGAGTTTTTCATTATGATATTTTGAATATTCTTGATTTGATTTTACAATTATATTTATAACAACTTTTATATTTATAAATTTAAAATACTAATTTTTTGCGAAAATTTTAATAAAAATAATAAAATAATGAATAAACAAAAATATTATTTTATTGACTTTATTTTAATTAATTGTAAAAAAATCAACTACAGATCGAATTCTGTCAACTAGAAAATATCATAAAAAAATGTTTGTTATTTTATTTTCGCGATATTCATTCTTTTCATCTATATTTTTAATCTTCCTATATGCATATTTCTTTTTATATTCGCGATTTCCATATTCGCGGCAGTTTTGCAATATATTATTCTGTCGAATATTAAATTTTTACTGTATATTTTAATATTTCCATATGGTACATATGAATTTTACATGTAATTTTTTAATCAATTTTTCGAATAATATAGTTATTATAACAGTTAATTATAATAATATTTTATTATAGTATTGTAAACATCATAATAACGTGGCTTTCTCTATTGTTATTTGGCCCAAAAAGGTGAATGAAAGAGAGAGAGAGAGAGAGAGAGAGAAAATTGTAATTTAATATTTTATCCCCTAAACATGTGATTGTAATCACTTCAGACATGTTAAGGACGGATAGAAAAACATAAGCAGCAGAAAGACGTAAACTTTTAACAAATTATCTTTTTTTTATTTGTGCTATTACTTATGTTA
The DNA here is from genome assembly GCF_001594055.1 of Mycetomoellerius zeteki. Classification (NCBI taxonomy): domain Eukaryota; kingdom Metazoa; phylum Arthropoda; class Insecta; order Hymenoptera; family Formicidae; genus Mycetomoellerius; species Mycetomoellerius zeteki. Next base: position 1,031,047 of record NW_017257999.1, read on the forward strand.
TTGCCTTATGTCATCGGCTGTGATTGGCTGATTCGGTTACTATTTTTTTTTTACTATCTCTATTTTCCTAGTCATGGTCTTGTCAAGTGTATCTTATTTTGCTGGTTGATAAAGAATCGTTCGATATATTTGTAGTCAATTTTACGATTTTATCTGTAATGATATATCCAAAAATGATGATTTCGCGTGGTAAAACTCTCGAATAATTAATTCAAGCAAGATGCTACGGTGTATATTTTCCGCGTCAATGTGCGTGCGTATTTGTTAAGCTCAATGTACATACGTACGAATAGATGATCGATCTACCCATCGAATCCAGGCCAGAAAAAAGTTGTGAAAGTTCAATGATTGAGCGCTCACTCTGTTCGTTCGTTTCGTTTTCCTACGTTTCGTTGATATCGATCCTTTCACGCGAATAATGCAAGGGTCGCGCGATGCAGCTACACTTTTGAAGCTTTAACGTGAAATATTGTCGCATCTATATAAGCTCTAAATTAAAATTCTGTTACAGTAAAGTCCGCCTCAAATTGAACGGCGAAGTCTCCTCCATTATTTATATGCACTTCTGCCCCAGAAACTCTTCATTTGCCATGAGTTTATAACTCATAGACTATTATAATTGCTCTTCGATATTTGAAAAAGGAATATTGATTGATTCCTTTCGTCATTTTGAATCTCTATCAAAATTTTGGATGCTTTCCAATTGTAATATTCCTACACATTTTTGTGCACATGGCGACACAAGTTGTGTTCCAATTGCCGTAATCGTTGGCACAACACTACATATTCAGGCTCAGTCTGAAGGGCTACTAGTCGGCTATGTAAGCTTGTATTTTCTCGTGACAATTAAATATAATAGTTACTAACCATAGCGGTTATAAATGAAAGAAGAAAATAACGCGAGAGAGATGGAAACAATTTCCATCACGGATTAAAAAATACTGAGGCATGAGGATGATATTGAAAAATAAATCTAATTCTGTCCGTAAAATCATGCAACGTACACACACACATGAACACACATCTTTATTTCGATTGAGTCATGCACAACGTTACACTTTGTGCATTCCTGTATACGTTTGTGTCAAGATATAATTAACCTTTTGAGTCACGCAATTAAAGGAAAAAACTAATCTCTGAAAAATGTATAGAATTATAAGTTTTTGAAGTCGCTGAAATCAAATCTTTTATCAAATCCTAAAAAATTCAAGATGACGAGCATAATATGATGACTTAAAAAGCAAATTAATTCTTGATTTTCATTACATTTCGTATTTTATTCTGAAAAATCCAGATTTTCTGAAGTGATTGAATATAAATCCAACCATTGAATTTATAAAAAAATGTTGAAATACAATTTATAAAACAAATATAAGAATATTGAAATAAAATTTGTAAAACAAACCGAATGTATATTCGTAGTTAGCGACCTTAAAAACATAAATATAACTCAAAAAATGAGTACGTTCATAGGGGCTTTTTTTCACAAATGAATTTAACCTAAAAAAAAAAAGCGCTTTTTTTCGCGTTAAAATGTTTATAACAAAAAAAATACAAACAAAATGTAAAAATCAGTACATAGAAGTCGAAATTAAATATTAATATAGTGAATAATAAAAAAAGAATCATTAATTTCGGTGAAATCTTCGAAATACAGTCTAGGAAAGAAGAGCCAAAAGGTATAACATATATGTTACGCTGTGACTCAAAGGGTTAAACAATTGGAAATCCTATCATTATTCACACGATTCTTATATGTTTTCCTTGTGTACTTCATACATAAGTACCATGGGAAATACTTTGATTTTATATTTGTATTTTTTTATTTGGCAAAAATTTACATCATATTTATTGCAGTCTTTTAAATATACATATAATTGAATGGCGTTTTCGAGCAGGTCGATTTCAATTAAGTCAAATAATTAATAATAATAATCGCTCGCGCGGTTATACTGCGAATGGTAACTTTCTGTTTTTACCAGAAGCTTTTTTTACCGACGTTATCGACGGCCAAAGCTTGCACAATCATTGCAGCATACAGTAAGAGAGCATGCAAGCTTTGTAAGCACTCGTCTCAGTGAAGGATACAGTAGAATTCTGCTTTTCCCTATCGGTAACTTTGCACGTGAGTGCTGTGTGATATGTTTCCTTTTATATATATAATCTGTTAATTTTTATTAATTAATATAAATTTCATTTTAACAATCTTATTTAAAATTTTTTGAATTGTGACAATTTTGTATTTTTTTTTACGACAAAGTTATCATTATTTGTCTTTATTAATGGGATCGATTTTTACCGATACATATCTTTGCCTGTATCTCGATTTTATAATATACATATATAAATACAACCTGCAATACTTTGCAAATTGATCGATATTTGATTATTTATCGCGTATCAGAAATCTGCAGCTTTTATGAACGGTTTTCCCAACAGTTGATGCAACTGATAATGCAGATTGCACTGGCCGACGGTTGCGAACATATTAGAGTCTCGAGTTAATCGACGGAGGAATTCGATCGATTCATTGTCGATGGAAATAACGGTAAATGTGAAAAACTTTCGGACGAGTTATAATATAATCGAGTTTCTAAATAACAGCTTCATGAAATATGTATCAGAGAGAAGTAAAGTTTGCGCGCGCGACAAATCTATAGTCATTTGATTAATGCCACAGATTGAATGCCAAGCGATTTGTACGTTCGACTAAAATTAAAACGAAACTCGCGTGCAACTTTATGCGATTTGCATCCCCCGCCTTTAACGAGAGAGAATACAGCGTAGGTGCGTGCATGGAATTAATCGAGATACGGCACTAATGCTTTTTCCAGATTGCGAAATTGTGAATCGCAAAGATATTTATGAGTTTTATGACTCGATTTGCATATGGCATAATAATGCTCGTATGCATATAGATTGAGTTTTCCTCTGGAAATTTAAGTATTTATTTTTCGATGAAATTTTTTATTTCAAAATGTACAAATTTTGACAACTGTATTTTAAAAATATTTTCACCTCTAAAATTATTTTTCAATCTATTTAACAATCTGTTGCTCTGGATGTGTTATGTAATTTAATATAGAAAAAATTAATTCGTCTCTTTTATATTTTTCCGTCCATTAATAGCTTTCCATCCAATATTCGCCATTTCTTGTTGCTTTTCGGATCGCGTCACGAAGGATTTTTTTCATGAAAATGCAGAAAACTTTGATGCTTCAGTTTTTTTTTTTTACGTTCTTCTTTTCCGTCATGACAATGTAACGATTTCGCACGTTATTTCAAAGAAAAAGAAAAAGGAAAGGTGAAGTAGAAGACAGTTTGCGTGATATCTCGGCAAAGACACTTTCTCGCATGTAGTAGTGGAGTAGAAGAAATCGTTCGGAAAAGTTGCGTCGGTGCACAATTTCCGCAAAAACGAGAGCGATTCTCTTGTGTGGAATCGCTCTGTTTACGTGCGAGACTTCCGATCAGTGATGTCGCTGGGCAATCCTCGGGTTGGGATGTTTGCGCCTTCGTGTAATGTTTATTGTTAGCTCTGTCGGAGATTGTCAGGGTATTTTGCCACTCCGAGGGGCATCATAACCGATGCTCGAAACCCGTTAACGTATAAAATGTCGGCTCATAAACGTTTTTCCGAGCATGAACATCAGTGATCGTGGTCCTTAAGATAGGTCCTTGACTACTTTTTATCCCCTTTCTGTTGGCTAGTTTAGTCAGTTTATCTTACGATTTTTCTGAATATATTTTGTTCATCCATTATGGGACAGTGAATGTGTTTGTTATTTTTAACGCTACAAACTTCATTCTATCTTTATCGTTCGTTACGTGAAGCTTACAGCGCGTGAGCGTCAAAAACAAACGCACTTATTCTCAATGACTGAATGTTTGATTCGTCATATTATAATATGAAAAAATAAATTTTTATTAACAACGGCAGCGATTTGGACCTCCCCTAGAATCACGTATGGATCTTTTATAGCCCATATTATTCTTTTGTGATTTTTTGATAGGTGGACATAGTAGCAACCAAAAATAATACACTCTTATTATTAATATTAAACTTGTTATGCATTGTAATTTCAAAATCTATTATAACCACAATCAACAAAAAAAAAACTATCGGATCAAGAATGGCACAGCCGCTGTTGTAGTATTAATTTGTTCCGTTAATTTTTATTGCGTTTCATATATAAATTATTTCCTAATACTCGATTCATAAGAAGAATCGAAGGTTCAAACGATTCACTATGAATCAAAGCATAATAGATATACCATGGTACATACTGTTTTCCGATTTCTTCAAAATCGCGCACGTGAAGACTTGAATTCTGGATTTTACTGTTGATGTTCGAAATTGCGACGTTCCTATCTAAAGCTGATAGATCGAAACAATGATTGCGATGTTACGATATTGTACGCGGACGAGAGATATCGTTTCGATATTTCTTTTACAAATTCAATTACGCGATTGGCCTTAAATTCGCGTACCTACATGCCTGATATTTATATCTGCCGGATATATTACTTCGAATCGACCACATCGAAATGGACAGAGTCATATATATCATTGAGGATAGGGATCTATATCGGTAACAAGGGGAGACCGGGGCTCATTGGCATAAGAGGCAAATTGGCATTGCGTTCCGTTTATGTATTTATGATAAAGGAAACAATGGAAAATTTATTGCAAAATATTTCTTTTATAACATAGGTACTGCTCCCTAAGTTTCATTTAAATCAAATAAGTATTACAATAGAAAAAGAAAAAAGTCTAATTCAAGAGCAGCAAGTAAATTTTTGAGCATTTCATAATTTCATATTAACATCCTTCGGCTTGAGAAAGCAAATCTGAGCGATGTATTATTAATTAAAAGAAAAATGTTTGTTAGTATACAATACGTTATTTTGAGTAACAATGATAATTTGTTATAATAAAGTGATCAAAATTGTGTACAGAGATTGGGTACGTTGGCTCATATAAAAAAAGATTAGGTTGACTCATTGTGCACGTGCGAATATTCAGTTACAATTTAATTCTGACGAAACGCTTTATATTTAATATTTCTATATTAAAATAGGGTAGAATTATAATAATTTACGCTTGTTTTTCTGTAACAATATTTTGCTATTTGATCATTACAAAATAACTTTGAAAGATATAATTTTTACTAACATACAACTACGTATCTATTATCTAATTTTTATTTCTATTACTTTCCTATTATGTTTTTGTTAATTTAATATAGAGTTTATCACAAAGGCAATTTATACTATGGTATGTCTCAATTTACCCCACATATCGGGGCAAGTTGACTATAATGCAGTATATCCGTATTTCATTTATTGCAAAGAAACTACACTCTAAAAAATGTCGGTGTCATTTTTTAACACGGATGGTGTGGAATTTGACACCAATATGGGTGTCTATATAATTCTCACCATGTTGGTGTAAAATCAACATCGTTTGTTCGGTGTGAATAATTCGCATTGTTGCGATGTAAATTTCCACACAGAAAACAAATTTTTTCACGTTAAGATATTTAACCTTAAGTATTATTATAATCGATTATGTCAAACGCTTTTTCGACACTGCACTGCGAACACACTGATTATCAAGAATACCATTGTTAATTTGATATGAGGATGATGAAAATTCACACACTTTCCTATTCCGCGTTTTCCGTATTCTCTCGACGTTAAAGATGTATGGGCGATTTGACGCGAACGTCAGACAAAAGATACGAACTAATGTAACCTCAAACGCTGTAGTAATTGGTTCTTTGAAGTCACGCAATCACACACACACACACACACACACACACACACACACACACACACACACACACACATTGCACGGTGCGAAAACAAACAATGCCGCATCAAAATTTGACACCGCATTTGTCATGTGACAGATTCACCATATCTTGGTGTTAAAATTCACACCAAATTATTTAACCACATAGATGTGGTGAATTTTCACACCGCTATTTTTTAGAGTGTATACAATGTATAAAACCATTACTGGTATAAAAATGTAGAGAAAAGTTCTCTCTATCGTATTGACATATTTTAATCATAAATTTTAATCAATTGTTTAAAAAATGTAATGTCGAAATTGTGAAAACTGTGTCAACGAGATCTGGTCTCCCCTACCTCTGTCAGATTGCTCAGGTCGTCAAATTGTACAAAGAGAAACTACAGAGAGAAACGCAAAGAAATCCAAATGGCAACCTTCCAAGACTATATCGGCATATTTATTTAGTGATTTTATCGAGATTACTCAGTAATCTCAAGATTGAACAGAGAGATCTGTAATTCAATTGTCAAATATACGATATGTATAATCTTCATTTATTCCTTTCTAGATGTCCCCGTGCTTTGTTTTAACGCAAATTTACTCCGCTAAACAAACTTCTCATATTGAGCAAGTCTAGATTACCGCACCAGCGTTTCAACTTTATAGTAATTTTAAAACGAAGTTATAAATGAAATCCATTCTAAATCAATAATTAGATAGATCTTGTTATTGGTGCAAAGAGTAAAGTTGCTATTTTCGTATAAAAGAAAGTTTCGAGAAGTTAATCTCATTTTAGAATTGTATGAATGACGGAATATTCGGTCGGAAAATATATTGAACGCTTAACATATTTTGATAGGAGCTTTCTTACACGTTACGTAAACAAAATGAATGGTGTTTCTCGAATGTAAAGTGCAACTATCTACTTGTGCAATCGAGCAAATCGGGACGCAATTTTCGGTCAATTAACCAACAGTGCCGTTAACCAGATATAATAAAGTTATACTTTCCACCCTCTTTCTCTTTTATCGATCTTTTTGTGCACGATGAATGTGTTCTTTTTTTTCACATCGCTCTCTTTTATCCTATTTCGGGATGTCGAGTACTGGAGGTCCATCAATTCCCTCAAACGCCATTCGACCGGGTGTTCACAAGAGTATGCATCGGTAGCATACCGGGGTAGGGCCGAAGGGGTGAAGATTGGCCGGAAAAAAAAGGCCGGTGTCGAAGGCGGATGAGGCAGCAAGAGCTGTAAACGGGGGACGCTACGCGAATGGAGAGGATGGCGGTTAAAAGCCATGCTTGCCCATCGATCGTAAGTACTGCGAATTTTTCACGTCCCAAGCAACGATTTTTTTTTAGGCACAACTATATATGGAACGAAGAGGAGAAGGGAGCATGAAGAAAATCGCATTATAAAAAAGAAAGACCTCAATATACGTATAATATAAATAGAGGAGCTAAACAAGAACGGACTTCCATTATGGCATGAATTTCCGTTAAATAAATACTGCTAACTTAATCAAAATACCGAACGTGTAAGAAGCGATAATAGTTTTAAAATAATCTACATATAGCGCACACACAAATCTTACGAAAAGAAATGACTAAAGTGTTTGCTGTTATTTATATAAAATTATCTAAATAATTATTTAGATAAAGAAATAGCTTGATTTTATCTTTATCTAGATTATTAGAATATGTATTATTTCTATTTTAAATAAAAGAAGATCGTTTAGGCAACAGATAAGGTAAATGTAGTTAGTGGCCAGTTAGTACACATGACCCAATTCGTTGGACAAAGTGATACAAAATTTGAAATATCAAGCTTTTAATGTTATGTACGACTCAAAATAAATGTATTGTTTATAAAAATGTAATAACACATTTATTTAGAATTGTACATATCATTAAAAGCTTAATATTTGAAATGTTTTATCACTTTGTCCAACAATTGGTTCAGTCCACTAACTGGTACACTTATCTTATATGTAATACAGAAATCGTTTTCAGATGGATATTTGAACAATTCTAATTTTTGAGAAATAAAAATTGATATTATAAATAAAAATAACAATATATTATTTCTATATTCTAAATTGTTTTGCTTAAAACCGATATTGTCTTAAAATTATCTAGATGAAAAACGACTTATAATTTCATCTAGATAAAAATGAAATTATTTTTGTTTTATTCTTATCTAAGATATGTTTATGTATAATTTATCCTATCATTATGTGGATAATTTTAGGATAGTTATTTAAGCGCAAAATTGGAAATGACTATAAAATCGTATGCGGATCACGATCAAACGAATGACATGTTAAAAATACGCAGAAGAAAATTCTACGGTGAAACGCATTTTTTCTGTAAAGATACATGATCGAAAAAAACGGGAAAAGTTGTATGAGGAGAATATATTCCGCAGGTTATAGACAGAGGCAAACGTAGACGTGAATGTCGGAAAAGCAGAAAATGGGACAGGAAAAAGCATTTCCCATGTACGGTAAAAAGAATTCGTGCTGACTGCAGATGCAGCGAGGCAATTATCATATAAATTACCGCGGACTGATTTTACATGAGCGATTTTCTGCACTGCACCGACCGACCGTCATTTTGCTTAATCGCGACCAACGGCCACAAAAAACATAACTGCGCTTTTCTTTTTATCACTACATTCGTATAAGAAAAATAAGTTTAGCAAGTGAATCTTTCGTAATTATACCAGGAAGAATGTAGGATAGTGTTTAATTTTCAGATAATTTTTGAAACTTCAACCAAGATACTTGAAATCAATTATTTTATTGAATTTTTCTATTAAACTTCTTCTTGTGAAACATACAAGGGAACACAGTCAAATATCCCCCTCCAATTTTAATAAGCTTTAAATATGTTAAAATAGAAACAAAATTAATAAGAGAGAGATATTTTTTAATAAGTGTTTACTCATTAAAAAGATGAAGTCCTTCTTTGTAAAAAAATTTTTCTTTCTGAGTGAATAAACCATCTGATTGTCTAAATCACAAATATAAAAAAATGTTTCAATATATTTTTTAAAATTTGAATGTATTAAAAAAATATTATATATATAGATATAATGACTAAAAATTTTTTAATGTTTTATTTTTTATAACTAAATATTTTTTTAATATTTTTTCATACAAAATTTGTTATCTTTATTAAATATTCTTGAAACCATTCAATTTTTATTTAAATTAGTTTTTTATATTTTTGACAGTATAGTCTTCATTTCTAATTATAAGAAGAAAAAATAGATTTTTTTCAAGGAAGAGTTTTACCCCATTAATGTGCGATTGTGTGAGTTGTAAAAAAATATAACGTACACAGTCACTCCAAATTCTTTAGAGTGAATCTCAAAAGTGTAATCTCAATCTTTTGGAATCAGATTCACTTTAAAAAATGTAGAGTATCTATTATTTATGTTCATATTGTTTAATATTCCTAAAGCTTACTAATATTGAAGGAGGATGTTTGGTTCTATTGTCTCATAAATGAATTTGAAAAATTTGAATCTATGGAAAAAACACTTCTGTTTTATAAAATGGATATTACTATATACATATAGTAAATAGATTTTATGACTATGCAAAATAGGAAAATTCTTGAAAAGTTTTAACACGCGATCATATTTTTACACCTTAAAGAAAGTTCGAAAGTTGCTCTTGCCTTACAGAGTTATGCTTTTGCCTTATAGAAGACTTATAGAATTTGATAGCATATATTTAGCATATCAGAAAAATGAAGAAAATATAGTGAAAAATATATTTGCAATTTTTGCACACGATAATTTTTTTTAGAATAATTTTACGTGAAACACAAAAAATTATTAGATGTTTTTATTAGTTTATAGTATTGCTGTCTATATTGATATATTAAATAAAACATTTTGTCGCAACGTTCTTACTACATTTTCTTTGTGCGAAATTTTCTTCTCAAGAAATAAGTTATGCTAATATATTTTTCACCGATTATCACTTATGAATACTAACATATCTATTTTCTTAGTTTTTTTACATTGTTTTATATAGTACAATATTTTGCTTCAATATTAGGCCTTTTGCCGCGCTTCTGCATATGGCATTATATACAGCTTTTTTCTAAGGTTGATTCTTCTATAATTTTGAAGATTCGTTTGTGACGGCTCAGAAAAAAGTTGAGTTTTGCTCTACAAATATAAGTCGTACAAAGCCTTTGAATAGAAAGAGGATTAAAAAAATATGGTAAATATTGCGTATTCACCATATCCAAGTGTGATACTTACGTAATTTTTTCGTCAGTGTAGTAATCAACATAAATAATAATATTACATTTTTTCCTTTTACTTATTACAAGGATATTTATATATATAATATATTTTTATTATTATATATCTATATGAATATGTTTAGTTTTATTAATATTCATTTGTTATAAAAAATAAAATAAATGGAATAAAATAGAAATGAAATAAAATAAAATAATTTATTTAGTTATTTTGTACGTGTGTTTTCATATGTAATTTATTAATTTATTATATGTATAGGTACTTTAATTATTTTATGAAGAACTAAATTTATTTTTATGATGCATCTGCATGACGAATATGAAACAAACGTAACGTCATGTATTTTTATGTATTATAAATGCTGATTAGTATCAATATCACATTTTTCAGTAAAATACAACATATTCAAATTCCTCAAATTTTTAATTAGATAGAGATATCTAAATTACTTGAATTTTGAATACTTTAAATTATAAATATCAATTAACGTTTGTTTAATCTCTTCTGTTTCTACAATTAATTATATTAATTATGTGATAATATAATTATGTGTAATGATAATCTATTATCTAATTATATCTAATAAAATATATATTAAAAAAAATATAAATTTATAATTTGATATTGTGGTATAATTTGATATGCTGTACACAAGAAAAAGCATTTTTAAGCAGCGATAATGTGTTCATAATTTCAAACGTTTGCCGACTCTCAAGCAGCTTCAACACCAAATTCAATTATCTCTGTTCCAATTATTTTCTCGTACCGTTTGATTCGGGCACCATAGCTATATATTACGTTGTTTAGCCGGAACGTGAAGTTGTTCCTCATGTATAATGCAGGTAGAGATCAAAGGGCGTTTGGTAATGTCGGTAGTGGGGGAGCGTCCGCATATGTATGTACGAGTTACGCATTTACGCGTCTCATGCGGTTTATGTGTGTTATGAATTTTGTCAGAACTGATGGGGATGAAGAGATCATCGTCATCGCCATTACAAAAGTTAATGGTCGATCCGATAAGACACTCACGAAGACATGATTCGATTCGAAAAGAAGTGGAGACGTATCCCCACTCTCTCGCATCGTCTGTTTTAATCCACAACTTTCTCACGAACGAATTGGATTGGCGTCAGAAAAGAGGATACGGAAGAAGAGAGAAGAAAGGAGTTACATAAGTATATGATGTATCGTGGGACTTATACTGGATCTTTCGCAGGAGTGCTCCTTTAATCCACCAGCGATACTGTGAGATATCCCTGAAATGTATAACTTCAGGATTTTGCTTCTTCAAGATTCATAACGTATTCGCGCAATTGTTTCAAAACGTTATATATTTGAAGTCGTGATTGAGTTGCATAAACTATAATCCCTTTTCGCTCCTTATAACGAGAATTACGTTCCAACGAAGATAACGTAAGCACGAAAATATTTCTCAATTTCGCCAAGCACGTAAGTTACAACGAAACTGGTGTTTCAAGTTTATCACAAATTACAACGGATATAAAGCCGCGAGAGAAGTGAGAAGAAGGGGAATATGTTTCCCAAGATTCAGCAGTACGACTCATGGGAAATTTTCGAGAACACTCGGCGCAAGAGACAGGTGTATCGTGGATGCATAGAATTTTTTAGAGAATTGCAAGCGACCAAGTTGCACGCGTATATTTTCTTTCAAATTTGCGGTCTTTTTCGCATCGATTTTTTGTATTGGCAAAGAAACGACGTGCGATGAAATTCAAGAAGAATAAAATACAATACGCTGAAACGTGATGCCCCAATCGATACGCCGATAATTGACGTTTGTCAAGGAGTTAATCCTCTTTAAAATAAAGAGACGCCTCTAATGTTTTATTCCTTTTCTTTGTCTCTTTTTTCCTCTCTCTCCCTTTTCTTGTTGCTCCATCAGTTTTTTGTCGTTTGTTTCATCATTATTTTCCATATCATTCGCTGCATTATGTCATCGTTTTTGCCAGATGACAAATGATGAAATTGTTGTTTAATGTAACAATTGCCGAATCGGAAATAGAATGCACGATTATGATTGCATCGATATTAATGTATTCATCTATCCATCGCATTACGTAATCTGATTTTGGCAAACTCGAATGAGCGGGGTAAATTGCACAAATACAGATAGACCTAATAAAGACTTCTCGTTTGCTTTACGATGCGCCGCGCTATCGAATATCGCTAAGCGCTAGAGGACGGATGAATATTACAATATAATGACGTTATCGTTACACCATAATGCCCGGTCCCATATAACACTACATGTACACCACAAATTGCACTGTAATAGATATTTAACTTTTAATTAATAACGTGAAGAAATTAATACAATTAATAACGAAGAATTAAATTAAACCTACCTGTTTTTTTATTAAGAATTAAATCTACCTATTTTTTAAGATTAAAAAGAAATTTTGAGCACATACAACTTACGAGGGGTATATGTTAATATAATTGAAAATTATTGAAATGGAATTTATATTTTTAACTAAATTTCATTTTCAATTTATAATTTTAACTATTTATATTTTTAACATTGATTTTATTAATAGGATCTAAACAACAAAGTTTAGCTTCCTCTTATTAAAGATGTAATAATATATATAAAATTAAACGCGTCTTCTAGCAATAAGGAAGGATATACCTATTATTATCTAGGTATATGTTTATTCTTCACTAATTTAATACGAAAGGAAAAAGTTTTAGTAAATTTAAAGAATGTTTTTAAAAAATTTTGAAGACATCAATTTAATCGTGAACATTATAACAAAATTTTTTTCTGCAAATTCTTTAATTTTGAAATTAAAAACACTGTAATAATAAGTTTTTGCACAAAAAATTCGATTGAAACATCTTTGTACCATTTTAAAGCTTAGAGAGCTTACTTTTAATATTTTTTTTTTTTTGTTAATTTTTGTCCAATGATGTTTCATAAAACTACAGTGTTTTAAAATAAAACAAAAGTATTGAGGAAATATCAGTTTTTAATATAAATAATTTAGGAACAAAATCCTGGAGAAAACTAAAAAACGTAAGTATTATATTTACAGCTCTGTCTCTCTTCTTTAAAATACATTTTTCAAAATTTCTCTGATTTTTTTTCATTGAGATATTTAACTTTTTGTGAGATACAAGAAAATTATAAACTTTCTTAAATTTATGAACGGTAGTGTATATATACATATAATGTATGCTCTCAAGCTCACTAAAACTTAAGATCCTACTTCACGTCCTGCCAATCAGAAATTAAACTCGCTTGAGAGGTTCAAGATACACATCTCGTGTTACAACTCGCACTTTGCGAAAGTCGATATCATACATCTTCGGTTTCTATCCCGTCGATTGTTGAGATTTATTCGAGTTTCGAGATTTCTTGATTGTGCGAGACCGACTGTACGAAAGCACGCGCGAGCATCGGCGATAAAATACGCGCCATTACCTTTAGGATTTTACCGTTTCTCCGTTGTAACGAGCCCTTAATTTTCCTGCTGCCGTGTTACATGGTCTATCTTCTACGTACATATTTATTTATGCCTCAAATGCGCTCGCTGCTGCGCATAAAAATAATATTATGCCAGTGCTGCCGTTGCACGTTCAAGCAATAATGGAATAATAACGGATGAACAAAAAAAGGAATTAAAAACGCTTGGGAAAATTACAAACGTGTTCTATAAGGAAATTTACAGCGAAATTTAATTAAAAATTGTGATATTGCAATTTGATTTTTTTAGATATTCTTATAGACAGAAAATATTCTATAGGATAATATTTGCTCGATATTACGCGTGATATTATTAAAATAATTTATATAAAAAAGGTACTTCTGAATGTTATTGTTTAGTATAAGAATACTTATGTGCATTAATTTACGATCATGTATTTGGGATTGCTGGAATAAATAGGCATCAAGCAGAATGTAAGTTTTTTAACTTATGAGCGAATGGAGCAATTTTAGGTCAACGTTGAAACGAAATCTAAACGATTATAAATTCGAATTCCGATAAGAATCGTAAAAGAAGTCTGACCTGGCATCGTCTGTAAGGAGTTTGCCGAGTTTCACAGGTAAAGTCGTGACGCGATCAAAGACGACGAGTGAAATTCTATTTCACCGTTTAACTCCGCACGCGTCGCCGGAGTGCAAAGTAAATGTTTAGTAATGCAAACACTTAACAACTTGATAAGGAAATAATGTTTCTGCAATTTTCTCTAATGCTTGTCTCGGCGGAATTCTCTCTAGAAATGGCATGGAAAGAAAGCTGATCAAAGATTCAGAGGAGGTAAAATTATAATGATAAAGAAATGTAACCAAGAAATCTTCTTGAGAGAAAAAAATTGGTTTGAATTTACTATTATACCTTTGAGTTCTGTGTTTTTATTTTTAAAAGAAAACTTACCTATATATTTGTACAGATCGTATATCTAATATTTCTTATAATTATGTGACTTATCTGTGTATCATAAATATGTAAGTAAACTAATAATACTCGAATTACTTTCTCTCGTCAGAGAAGTTTTCTTATAATTTAAATTAAATTATGATTTCTTTATTAATGCATTAGTTATTTAAAATTCGAAATATTTTACACCGGGAATTCTTGACAGTTGATAGGACAGGCAGATAGGAGCGTGGCAGATACATTTCCGGTAATCTAGGATGGACCATGCGCGCGATCTCGGTAATTGCAATTTCGCATGTGACGCGCGCTACAGACACATTGGGATGCATCACCGACTACGATGGCATTAAGCGACGATGCAAATTGGTTTCCCGAATTAATTTCACCAACGGGAATAAGTTCGTCCCAACGATTGCTTCGCCTTAGGACACTTCGTTTAAAATCGAAATCCAGGAAATTGCGTTTGTAAGATTTTCGACTAGTCGCTTGACGCGGATGCAGTATGAAATGTTCAAACTGTCGTTATCCCGCAAATATGAGTGCCATATTATCTTTATAGTACATTGAAAGAAAAAAATGGTTGCAATTATCATAATTTAATTATAATTTATAGTTAAATTTCGGGACCAATATATACTTATAGTTTTAACCATGTAAATATAATCAATTGTGCTATTAATAATAGTCTCATACTTTAATTTTTTCTTAACTTATTTTATTCTTTAGTTATTATTGTCACATAAATAAGTTAATGAATGTAGGAGAAAGTTATATTCACTATAATTGCGATTGCATTTACTAAGTAAAAATGTTGATTTTATTTACTATTTATTTCTTAATTTTACAACAAATTGAAAACAATAATTAAAGGACTAATGAGAATGCAGCACAGGTTACGACGTGCAGAATTGTGTAAAAATCTTTATTGTATTAAGATTTCATCTTCAAGTTTTTTGAATTGGACGTTTCGACTCACTTTGGAGTCGATATTTTACTATATTAATATTTGAATTATTATAATTTATAACATAATTTTCTTATATTTGAAAGAACTATACATATGTGGTTATTATTATTGATATTATAACAGTAATAATTATAAAAATGGCATTCCTAATCATAATTATGTTTTTACTATGCAATTCACAAATATTAAACATTTTTCTCTTGTAAGTGTAGTAATATCTTTATAAGTTGTGATATCCTGGAGGAGCATGATGACTGTGATAACTTATCCACCCAGTGTGCGTGCTGGGTAAATAAAAATATTGTGATAATTTTGCATAGGCTGGGGAGTGCGTCCCTTAGTCCTTTAGTTTTAATGCCCATGCAGGGAGGGCCCTTGTCCCCCACAATGATATATTTAATTTGATGCGCAGCCTAGCCGCTTTACTTTGTATCACCCCAGAGGAGAAATGTCCCTTCGGGGAACTTCTTTGAAAATAAAAGTAATATCTTTATAAGTTGAGTCATTAAAAACTTTATCAAATTAATTTGATCCTTCTTTAAAATCCTGTTACATATCTAATAATGTGATGATTAGATATTTCCCTTGATCTAGAGATGTCACTTATTCTCTCCTCAATTAATTAACTTTTTCTCTTTCGTGCCTTTATTTTAAATTCATATATAATACTACATACATGTACCAGGATTTAACGCTGTTTGGATAATGTTTCTCTTTGTTTAATTTAATACATCATAATACTTTTGTTTTCTTTACTAAACAATAGAAATTAAAATAATAAAAGAAGTAAATCTCATGATACAGTCATGATAAAAATCGGTTAGTCGATAAGAAAAATTAATCCGTCAAGCGTTAAGTGCCCTACATTTTCGATTCAGGGAATTGACTATCCGATGAACATTTGCACAAAAATCGTGGCGTGCCCGCGGCGCACTTTCCTGTGATTTACGGGAATCGAATATTCATGGTGCACGAATTTGGCAATATCCGTCGTAGCGTGGTTCTATCAGTGCGTATCGCTTCGATGTTCGTGCGATGCGTTACAACTAGTGACGTTATCACGGAACATCTCGATCACGTATCATCTGACGAAATTGTATTGAATCCCGTAGAAACCACCTTTCCCTTCCCTTCCAAAAAACGTAATCATCTTTTTTCTGTACTTTCCTATATATCATCGTTACTCGATGAATTGCAAATCACGCGATTTCGTTATTCCAGCAGAATCGCTAATTTTTTCTTCGTGTTAGGTATACGATGCAGATATGAGAGAAATGAAGGAGAAGAGGTGATTAGAAAATGTGAAACGCATTTGGAACATTTGTCGCGCGTCCTGTTGGACAATCAGATTACGCGAAAATATTTTAGCAAGCGCTTCACCTGGCATTCGGACGCTCGTTTGACTTTCGATCGGCCGGTGGTGGAATTCGATTATGCGTTCGATAATAGCTTCGGCGCGTGATGAAAACGGTAATCGCACTACTGCTGGCGCGCTTTAAAGTCGCGTTGATTAATTCAATAGCGCGCGTGGTTCGTACGAGGTTGTCACGACAATACTGCGCGGCGCTCGGATAGAAATTGCTATTTATAGTATTTATTTTAGAGCCACGCTTATTTGCTTCTACTTTTTTCGTACTTTCTTCCTTTTCCTGTTTTCCAGACTGCACCATTGCGCAACGCGGCAATCAACGCAAAAAGCTCGCGCGTGAAAGAACGGAGCCTCGCAAATTTCGCAAAATTATTTATCAGGTCGTAACGCGAATTCACTGTATATGAAATTAAATGCAAATCACGGATTTGTTATCGCGCCGGCCTGTGTATTCAACTCTGAATTCTGAATTCTCAAAATGGTCGCTCGCGTTTATTCCGCTGGACATCTGCACGGTCGAGGTATTACATCCTGCGCTAATCCTAATTGTAATTACAGAATATCATATCGATATCGCATTCTAATCGGATTCGTATAACAACAAGTAAATTGGAAATGAAAATAACCATGAATTTTTAAAATTAAAAACAACTAAGTTGAAGCATTCTGGAAATTACGAATATACTAAATTTAAATATACCTATTGTCACATAGAAAAAACAATTTTACTAAAGTCTAAAGATTTAGTTAGATTCAGATCTGAAAGTAATTTTATTGGACTATTAAAATAATTATGTACAGCGTTCAAGCTGGTTGTCAGAATGTCAAAACTTTTTGTAACATTGCTCGTGTTCGGGTATTCTACACAATTATTTTAATGGCCCGACAAATTATTTTCAGATTTCTGTGCATGTCTAGCTAAATCTTTAGATAACCGTTCATTTCAGCAAAACCGTTCTTTCCGTTTCATATTTGCTGAGCTCGTCTGTTCGTTATTTTTGATCATGATATCGTTTCAGAATAATTTTTCTTGGTTGTTTTGTTCATGTCGCATTGTTATATTTCATCATTTGCTTGCCAAAAGCAATTCTATTTTTCGAGCAATTCTTTTTTTCTCACGTTTTGTTATCGAAATATGGCAATATGTTAGTTTGTCTTCCGGAGAGAGCAAGCAAAAGATCGTCAGTTTTAAGAGTTCTTCACTCAGCGCGGTAAAAAAAAAAGGATACTGACAAGCCGTATTTGGATTGAACTTTATTAATATCCGACTGTCGGAAGCGGAAGTTGCAGTCGGGCAACGTGACACGCTGGCGTTTTCGACCTTAGAATCCTCGCATCAGAGAGAACTTCGGTTGCAGTGCTTCGCTAGGAATTTTCCAATTCGATGGTCCTTCGTCGTTCTACGGTATTTACGCTTTGCTCATGACGCTCCTTTTGCGGATTTTTCTTGGCTGCTTTCCGCCTCTTGCGCTGTTTGCCAAACGCCAAGTGCGAAGTGCACTCTCCCCTCGACCCAACGTAATGTAACTTTGTGTTTTCTGCTGACGTCGCGTGCAATTAATTCTCGTTCACGCGAGTAAAAAGGATGATCCGCCTCAGTTGTTCACTTAATATTGAATGTGAAAAATCGAAAATCGTAATGAAATACTTATCACTGCAATTAATATAGTAGAATATAAGGTAAACATCCCAGTGACCGGATTTTTTCCTGTATACAGACACTTACACGAAATTTATTATTATTGATTTCAAATAATTTTTTTTAAATAGTATTATAATTTAGTTGTATTTAAAGATTACAATTAAATTATAATATTACATTTGAAAAAGCACATTCGAGATCAATAATAATTTAAATAAATATAAAGTTTTATGTGAATTTCCAGACATAGGTAAGTGTCTGATCATTGGGACATTTACCTTACACTGTAAAAAAAAATCAAGAAATTCAACTCGAAACCAACTCAATCTCAGAATTAAATATGGTGAATTAACTGTCAGGTTGCGTCAAGAAAAATTTTAACTTCCTTTAATATCTTTCTTGTGTTAAATAAACATTGAATTTATTTCTATAAAATATTTATAAAATATTGACTAAACTGTTATTGATGGTAAATCGAACCTAATTGTATTATCAATAAAAATACTTTATGAGCACGATAAAATAAATCTGCAATAGAACAGATTGATTTTAATATTTGACTGAACTGTTCTACAAAGTAACGAGAACTCAATAAATTGTTGATAGTAACAATTTTGAGGTGATTTCTACTTTGTTTTCGAGTGAAGTAGATTTAATAATTTATTTAATAGAACAATCATTAAATTTATTTGATCCCGTTACTAAAATAATTTAATTAATCATTAAAACTTTCTATTCCACTCTGAAAAAAATGTTTATCGCCATGATCTAGCAAGAAGTGCATGAAAATGGTTTGATCATTTGACCATCCTTGCCTTATTCAGGTAGATGTCGAATCTTTCTTACGAGTACACGCGCCATCTATTGATAGCTCCACAAAACGCTCTCTCGCTCTAAATCAAAGTGAAGTACCGTCAATAATTTATTGAGTTCCTACTACATTTAAGTCCTGTTACTTTTATGTTATATTCATGTTCATTTACCATCAATAATATTTTAATCAACTTTGTAAATATGCTTATGACAGTACCGCCCCATCATTGAATTACGTAAATAATTAGTTCAATATACTTTTCTTTATGATTGATTTGATCTCCATGTAGATGCAGATTTATTATTATTACCTACGTAGTTAAATCACCCTTGTAGTAGTTGAATGAATATCTAACATTAATACACTTAATCATATTTCAGGTTAATCATATACTTTGATTAAATTTTTTAGTACATTTTACTACGTAAAGTTATTCATCTAATTAGTGAAGTTATTCAACTAATTAGGTTTTTATTCTTCTTGACTTGATTATATTTCACTTAATTCAAATCGCGCAACCCTCAGATTTAGTTGTGTCCACTCTGAATATTTTTTACAGTGTCAATACATGTTTTCATCGCGAATCCTTTACAATTAAAGAAATCATAGACATTCCAGATTACAGGTAGTAACGAATACCTACATTTGCGTAATACTGTTTATGTGGACTCTAGTGTGACGATTTCACGGTGCCGCCGTCACGGTGCTCGTAGTGTTCAGCCGTCGCGAGTACGCAACGTCATAAGGGATGCTCGTGGCCATTGTATCCTGGCAATTACTGATTATGCGGCCAATTGGCACGAGACAGGCGGCGCGACGCACGGTAGGGATGCAGCTTGAGACGAGGGAATGATCGAGTGAGCGGGTTTGCGCTCGCTGTGCTGCAACTCGGATGCGCCGATACAGCTGCCAGTTAGCCGTCCGTCAAGACGCGGCTATCCCGCAATTTCGGTGAATGCGAATTATGCCACGCGCTTGCCGAGATACTTATTAGCGTGCCTCAATCGCTCTTAACTAACATTGCTAAGAAGACATTTAAATGTATTTACTCTAATGAAAATTTTCATTACCAAATTTTTACACGAAGATTGTACTTAAGACGATTCAATTGCTATTTTTATGATGTGTTTTGAGCCAACCAAGAAATTTTTTAATGAAAAAAATTATATTTTTAATTAACTTAAATAAATTTTATTTTCAATTATATTATCAATTGTAACAATAAGTTATATTTTCAATTAACATGACTATAGGAAGACATTTAAATGTTTAATAAAAATTATTCCTACAAAAAAACATCAAGCTTGATTTGTTGCCGAATCTTTATGGCATATCTTGAACTAAATAAAAAAATAATCGCTAATTACTATCATCTTTTTAATTAAAGAAATTACACTACACTTTGATAATAAAAATAATCGAAATCTATTTTGCGGTTATTAAAAATGACATCAGCGTTATAGTTTCTTTTGATTTGTATTTTAATCGCTCGAGTGCCCTAGATGAACGAAGATGAATATTTTCGCGAATAAAGCTGAGCATCTTTTCGATGCAGCACGTCAAAGGAAATGCGCTCGACGCGATATTCAACGTAATTAATGGCTCTTCCATTTGCCTGGGACTGCTTCTTCAAGCGGCTGCTTCGCACGACGCGCGCGTTCTTAGTAATAATTAACCACTAGCCAAGTTTACCAGTCGCCAACGGCACCGGTCTCTTATCGTTAATTCGAGTTCATAAATTTCTCGATGGTTTAATCGTCGCTACTACATGAGAGAGCATCTCGCTTGGTCGAGGAACGAGAAGGAAGTTACATGCTTCTCTGAGGTGTCTCGCGATTGAGAGCACTCGCTCATATTACATATCCTTGAATTCGGCGATTTCACAGGCCATAGTAATAATTGCTACAATTATTTTCCCGTACACCGCAATTATGTCATGTCGTTGATGATTTCCGTAATCACGTCTGTAACTTCCCGTTGCTCCACGATCGATTCGCAGTTGTAGTCATACGTGTTATGGCACGCCTTTCGAGTTTCACGCGATTAATGTTCGAAACAATAGTTGAAATTATCGTAATTTCGATTATACAATAGGGAGTTTTTGCAATAACGTGAATCCAGATACGGCGAATGCTAAAGTTACGTTATCCTTTCCTTAATTAGTTGATGTTAAGAAGAAGATAATCTTAGCGTTCACCGTATCTAGATAAACGGTATTGCAAAAACTCCCTAGTAAATAACGTTCGCTGACATTTGTTACTTAGATTCAAACGCTATAGGCGCAAGATGACATGGATGGCATTAGGACAGCATTTCCCTGTGTCTGTTCTGGAAAATCGTGTTTATGTAAATTATACCCATTTTAAACTCTGTTCTAAAATTGTATTCTACATGTTTGAATATTTTTATTTACAGTATTCGTGATTGTTGAATAAATATTATAAATAAATTTAAATTTGATGTATCTTATTATCTTATTCGAAAATACAAATAAGTGAAGAAGGCCATATTCGGTTGAAACGGATTTTGGTGGTAAATGATATTTTCGAGTGAATTTTATAATTTCCAGTTTAAGAAAACTGCGCACTGATTATTTGTCGATCTTGAAATAGTCCTAAATTGAAATTGGAGTAATATCACAAATTAAATCGACAAACAACAATTTGATATTCATGTTGAATATTTTTCAGTCGATTTTTATAATATTTAATATTGTTTATTGGGAAATACTTCCATGTATTCAAAATAAATATTTCTCCTATTGATTAATATCCATTATATATAGCGATGAATTAATGTCCTCACTAACTTTATTATTATTATTATATGGACTTTATACATATTTGTTGTTGCGTAACAAGTCAGTGTATCGTTAATAACTTTTAAACCGATTATATAGTTGAGCTATAGGCGCGTAAGTGAAGTGGAAGAAAAGATTTTTCTGAAAGATAGAGGAGTAAAGTTCCAGAATAGAGAGAGAAACATGAATAGGAAGGGTAATTGAAAGTTCTCTGTGGCTGGTGATGGAAACGACTCAGGTTGCATTTAATTCACGACACTGAACTTCGTCGAAGCGTTACATTCTCTCGCGATTTCGAGCACTTGCGAAGAGATTTCATGAAGATCCACGATTTATTACTGACGCATATTCTCGACTTTTATATGCGATTTGTATATTCATAAGCACACTATCGAACGATTTAATTTTAAAAATTGTTACACATGAAAAAGTAAAAATGTACTTTACGATCCGTTTTTTTATTATTTGATATTGTGAGTCAAATATGGAATGTGGAGTTGAAAAATGAAAAAAGAATAGTTGAAAGCAATAGATAAAAGCTGATGGAAATCGAACCGTGAAAACGTTCCCGAGAATTTTGTGGTTTTTAAATATCAGCATGATTCATATACCTAATATTCGGATGGTCAATTTGAAGCCGCAGTTACAGCCTTCCTGAAAATTTGTATGAAAGCATATTGAATTCCTGGTCGTTATCCGTGATGCGAAACAAGACTCAAATAAAAATTGATTGGATGCTTCATTTCTCTAATTGGCTAAGCCGTTATCAACGTAAAATACGTAGATTATTTATTGTATATTTTATGGAACTCGACTTTTCATAACGGCTGAAACTTGAATCTCCTCTCATTGTCAGTACTCTCTTGGTAATGCGTATATCTTTCTGGAATTACATCCAGAAGAAAACATATCGCAAAGAACAAAAGGTCGCAGTTACTAAAGGATCATAAAATCAACAGTGCAGATAATTACTAGATTAAAGCTGAAAACTTCCACGTTTCTTGTTTTCTCTTATCAGCAGAATTAAAAATTTTTAATGTATCCAGAGAGAAGAGGCAGTGGTGTATCTTTTCTTTATTTCAATATACTTTACATTTTGTTGTGCTATATAAAGAACTAAATAGAATAAACACAATTTGCTTTGATCTTACGCAAATATATTTTGCATCTTTATATATTATGTATATCACAATTTTCTTACGCGATTTAATATGCTAAAAATGAGAATGTGAGATCTATTTGATCGTTAACTTCATTTCTTAACATTCTTGTTATCTTGCATAAGTTTCATCGAGTCATACGGAGAAAATGCGATCACACAACCATAGGTGAGAACTATGCCGTAATGACGACCAGCTCGCGACGCAAGTGACCGAACACGAGCGGACAGGTCACTTGCGAGATATTTAATTGATTTAGGTGCTGAGAGCCAGCCGCGGCCTTTCCCATCGACCGTCGAGAATGCGACCGCCTGACGAAATTCCCGGGACACCCAGTGGGATCGCTTGCGGTCAGGAGGAGACGCTCCAAGGGGAATCGGCATGCGGTCATCGGAGAATCACGATCCTTCCGTGTCCTCAGTGACGGGTTTGTCTTGAAGCACGGATGCGTTGCTATTTGCCCGACGTTACAGCTCGGACATTGATCGTGCGGACAGTTTGAACATCTTCAAATGGAAATTTGTCAAAAATGTTATTCTTTTATATATATAACTAAACACTTATTTCCCAATGCAAAGAAAAGTTCATCACTTTCACACCTTGCAAATAGTAAATCATATTTTAAGAAATATTGAAAATAGTAAAATAATAGAAAATAATAAAATTATGTTCTTCCGCAAAGTGTAACTGAATACTTCAGTAACGAATTTATTAATGAATTTTTTGCATAAATGTTCAAATTCATACATCAACCAGAATCAAAATTCCGAAACGTTATTCAAATCCGGAAACGTCAATCAATATTTGCCATAAATCAATTATTCTGTAGTGAGCGACGATTGTTTTATTGTACTTTTGATTTTTTCTAGATAAAAATAATTTTATTCTTTTGTGGATAAAAAATAATGTCGCACGAAGAATAAAACCAATTGTTGTGTTAGAATACTATTAGAAATGTTTATGAATTTATAATACTCTTACAATAAAAATGTGCAGTAAATTTACAAACTATATAACGTTTTGTTGTGATTTCACAATATTTGTAAATTGACAATAGAAATTTGTTGTGAATTTACATAACTGGCGTACCGCGCTTGCGTATTAGAGATTTGCATATACCGTACTATAAAATGTTATTGTAATTTCACAATACAACTGTTTAAATTTACAGCACATTTTTGTTGGATAAAAACTTCCAATACTTTTGGAAGTTTACAACAGAAATTTCTTACAGTGAAATTAAACCAAGAAGTAGGTATGTTAAAAGTTAAACGAATTTGTTAAATGAATAATTTTTTACTACACGTGATGAACTAAACCAAACAGAAAAACAATTTTGTGGAAGTGACTTGATTGGAATTTTTGATTAATTATTGAACAGTTTTATTACTTATTAACGAACGATATATTTAATCGAAATTAATGAAATTAATGGTTAATTAATAAAAAGAGTAATTTTAATGGTTAAGTAATGCCATGAACATGATGGATTTCTGTTAAAGCTTACATGAGTAGCAAGTATTATTTGCTACTCATGCAAGCGGACGTCACATAAATTACATATGTTAATGCAAGGTATGATAATCGCGTATATAGTGCACCGCTTTGCAAATCCGCTACCAAGCGACATTAGCTACCGACTAAACACTTTGTCAATAACGTAGTGTGTGTCATTACTGTGATAGCACACATATGACAAACGATTCTTGTTTGCAATTCTACATGCGTAACGTACAGTAGATTGGTCATAACATTGCTAGGTCACATTATTAATACACATAATTTAATTTTAAATCAACTTTTTATTATTATTAGATATAACAGGCACGCGCTACTGACCTTTTGATATTGTATATACAAATATGCATATAATATTTATTAATCGATTACATTTAACCTTTGATATATACATAACCGTCAAACGCGCGATCTCCACAATGATAGCCGCTCACGAAGTAAACCAGCTAGAGAACCAAATCGACACGACATCCGCTCACGATTCACGACACGAAGTTACGCACGCGATACGATCGAGCTCTAGACAACCAATCCATGGAAAAGGGGCAACAATGAATTCGACTATCGATTTAACATACCAATTTTATTATAGGAAGGACATAAGCGCTTTAACTGACAATCTACGACCGTCAATAGTTTCGATCACAATCTAAACTTACCTTTATTAACTAATTTTAACAAGTTTTAACAAATTTCATACAAATTAAATTTTAACCAATTTCATACAAATTTTACCAAATTACTTTTTAACAATTGTGAGGATACCAGCTACCGATTTCCTACAATAAATCTTTGTACCTATATATATCTTTTATTTTTCTAGTTAAATGCTAATTTTGTTCGTGAAAAGTATTCGTCTGACACAAATAAAAGACGCAAGTAATAAGTAGTTCCTACATTTTTCTGTAAAGGTACATGTATTTAAAAAAAAGGATTATATATAAGACAATTATATAAGACAACTTAGACCGTTGGATAACATAAAACTGCAAAGATTAACATGAAAAATATAATCCGTCAAATGGATTTTACCTCCATTTAGATCGATCAAGTATTTATCGATAATTTCTGTTATCTTATTGAAGTTATTACAGCTTTTCTAAAAAATACAGAATTATTTAATTAGTTTTGTATTAACCGTTTCTTGTTCCTCCAGAACGATTGAAAATTATCTTAAAATAAAATTCTGTACTTTAATCTACTTAACAGAATATTTGAAAACAGCCGAGTCATTTAATGTTTTTATGTATTAATAGAATGGAATGTGAGAGAGAGCGTAGAATTATATTATAAAGTCAAGAATTTTTAGCGTCCAGATTACTGACTTCTACTCGTATAAATAGACTGTCAATTTCACCTTCATGTTTAAAGTTTGAAGCTCTGGGCAGCGACATATTTGTATTTACTCACTCTCACATATACAAATTACACGGATAATAACGTTAGTGTTTTCACATAAATTCACGCGATACTCACAGACAGGACGCATACATACGCATATGTAACTGAAACAAGGATAGCTCGGAGAAATAGAAACTATAAACGTTCTTCTACCATTACATATCCTCATATTGAACAGATTTTCATTCAATAAGATTATATTTAGCAAAAAGGAAAAAACGGAAAAGCGAAAAAATTTCTCGCGCATCGAGTAATTGTGCGCATGGGTTGGATAATTGTGCGCAAAGTAAAAGTCGTAGGAAATGAATGAATTATGGAATATTGACAAAGAAATCAGAAAATATATTTATTATATTGTAATATAAATATATATTAAATATATTTTAAATATATACGTATATTATATATATTAAGCAAAAATATAAAACTAATATAATAATAATGCACGTAGACTTTGGCAAAATAAATGGTAAAATAAAATAATAATGCAAAAAAAAACGAAAAAATTAGTGCTAGTCATATAGATAGTATATGAAAGATGGGTAATTGTGCGCATTTCAAAACGCTTGCCGCACAGTTGCCCGCCGCGACCTAACTCGATATGAAATACGATTATTTCAACATTTCTTAACCAAACTTAATAAATAACAGCTCAAAAGACGCACATAATAACATATTTTAATAACGTATGCAACTTTAAACAAACGAATTAAAAATACAGACTTACCACCTTATTTTCTGAATGCTAAAATAACAAGAAAAGATGATTTCACTTTTTTGTACTTCTCTGGATAGCAACGTATTTACGTCGTATCTCTTGTAGTTATATCTTAAGAGGACGACCTCTTGCATAAAAATTTCATCATAATGATGTCTTTTCATCCATTGGAAAAGTACCAAACCAGGATGCGCACAATTATACTCGCTGCGCACAGTTCCCCTATTCATTTTGATAATGTAGGTGTAGGATCTTTGAATGTGGACGCAAGCTCGGCTCGCAGCTCGATGTTCGACTCGATAATTTGAACGCACCCTTTATATTCCTGTTCATTAATTCAGATATTCATTATTATATCCGTTATATATTAATTTATTAAATTGTATTGAATTAAACAAAAAGAACCTATTAAAGTGAAATTTATGTAAATTGAAATTAAAATTCCAGAAGAAATTTACAATTCTGTTTTCCTTAATTATAATGTTGGCTATTGTGTGTGCATTGTGAAAAATATTTAATTCTCGCATTAATATTTTATTAGTAATCATTTATAAAATCTGTTTTAAAAGTTTTAACAGTTTATTCGAATATGAACGTTGCTATGTTATTTAATTTAGTGTTAATTAGTAGTCTCTTAATAATCTCTCATGATAAATTAGATAATACGAACAAATGACAAATTAAAATGTTTAAATATACAATTGAGCTTTGAAATGAATGTCTGCTTTGGCAAGAGATAGGACAACGGAAGATCCTACGGATACGACTGCCCTCAAGCATAGCAAAAGCCTCATTATTTTCGTGATCCAGGAACGAATAAATTTCACCCTCGACGGAAAGCTTATGCGATATGATCTACAGCTACTAGATATGCTGCAATCTGAGGTGGATTTCGCGTCCGAGTAAGGTCATCGTTTTGAAGAGATAATGAAGCAGGTTCCACGTTCCAACGAACGTGATCATCTGACTAGATGAGAAGAAAATGATGACGCAGCCAAATGCTGTTGGTTATCTAGTCGTTGACTTTTCTTGGGGCAGGAGACAGGTGATCTTGTAACTGCTAAATGTTGCTTCCGATTTATACTTACACTACTTACATACGTGTACGCAATTTCATAAAAGTTAAAGAAATTTACTATAATAAATATATTCAGCGCTTTTGTTTGGATATATCGAAGAAAAGGAGTGTATTAATTACAGTATATACAAGGTGTTCCAAAATTTATGCATTTGGAATATAGAACATGATACTTTATGCTAAAATAAACAACTTTTTCCTTTAGCAAAATTGCGTCCGACGAATAGTTTTTACAGGAGAGCAGGTCAAAGTTAAACGAATGAGCGCTCTTCATGGTTATGTGACGCTCAAGCCGGCGCGCGCTCCTCACTTACATATAGGGTAAAAGACCATATTACTAACAGTGTGTATTACTGTCAATCAAAATTAAAATGCATTTTGAGGTGAAAAAAATATATCTCATTGTTTTATTAATTTTTAATAGAATTTGTAATATATCTAATTTTTATTACAATAGTTAACTGAAAATGAAAACCAATCCTTTAATTACAAATAAAACTTAAAGTTCGAGAAACGCATTTTTCTGCTGAATTATATCCATTTTTATTAGTAAAGTGGATAATAAGTAATTGCAAAGATGAGCGATTGTAGGAAAATTTGATCAGTAAGTCAAACGAAAACTCATTTTTCTGATGAAATAATATTGAAATAAAAAGAAAAAAATTAAATATTGAATAAATTTATTAATTTGTATATAATGTATTCATTAATGCCAGTAATATATTCACTTTTTTGTATTTTTCCTAATACTGTCAACAGTATTATAGTCATCAATCACGAAGTGAGCATAATACTGGCGTCTCGTAAAGACAGATAATACAACCTCAATCTGTCAATATCGACGTGTGTCGTGTGTATCCTTAGGTACCCAAGACTCAAGATTGCTCGAATCATCGAATCTTTTCGAAGGTATTATTATTGTAACACTATTATTCCAATACTAAATATGTTAGATATTATTCTAATACATTGGATATTATTCTCAAATATTATTCTCAAAATATTATTCTCGAATATTATTCTCAAAATTAAAATCGTTAAAAAAAAAATAAAAAGGCTATCTACGTTATTATTTACTACTGTTATACTATTATTACTTAAAAAATGTATTTTATGAAAAACGTAGTTTCCGAATGATTAATTTTATGTTCCATTTATTAATAATTGTAAATCTACTGTAAAACACAAAGAGACTAAGTTTACAGTAATTTAATATGAAAAACTGTCAGTAATTTTATCTGGTTGCTAGTATTATGAACAACGAAATTTTAAGGCTGCCAATATTAGGTGCAACTAAGTTTGGTCTTTATTTTATTAAATAAAAAAAACCAGTTAATTTTATTTAAACTCTTTTATTTTATTTGTAAAGTTCATAATTGAAATAATTAAAAAAAAATTTTTTTAATACTTAAATTATCATTAATTGTATAAATATACTAAATCAAATATGACTAAACGCTTAATATACCAGTAATATGGTCTTTTACCCTATTCTTTGGCTAATATTGATAATTAATGTCTTAAGATGCTTATATGGCTTTATTATGATTAGTTTATCTTAAGATTACGTAAGACTACTTAAGATAGTCTTAAATAACAAGAATCAACTATTAATACCGGCCGTGACTTTCTTGCGTATTGCATTGCTCAAAATACGAAGTTTCGAAATCGTGAACTTGCCCCCCCTCCCTCCGAAACTTCAAATGGTGTTTTCATCGCTTTAATCGACGGAACTCTTTCTAAAATTGATAGAGAACTCTAGAATTCTTCGGGGGGCAACCAGAACTCTGCTTATTTTTTCAAAATTTTGAAAATGAGGGGCCAGCTTCACAGAGGTCAAAAAAGCGTCTGCGAGCTTTATAATCTGTTACTAAGTTATACGTGAAAGGTTACACTTTCAACATTTTTTTTCCTCTCTTATTTCATCGTTACCTACCATAGAATTTTGCACAAGTCGATTTCGGTACTTCAACTTCATTATATTAAAAAATTAGTCATTTTTATCATTTTTATGATAACTCGATGTACTAAAGAACCACCTTAAAACGTTATAATAATGCAAGAAAAATTTAAAAATTACATAAAAAAGGAAAAAAGATAATATTTATGACATTATTTATTAATATTAATCAAAGACCATGATATAAAGCAGAGCTGTCCAAGGTCGATGTTTTTTGGCTTGAAATCGAAATGTGTCGGTATTCACACCTATTACCGTTCCTACTCCTTAATTCATTGCTATTTTGTCGTAGCGTGTGACCCTCGGTCTCAGGTACGACACTAGTTTGAAATCATTAAAAACTTTTAACCTGTCTTTCACTATGTTTAAAAGTATTCTTCATCGTGCACTACGACAAAATAACAATGAAGTGAGGAGTAGGAACGGTAATGGGCGTGAGCACCGACACATTTCAATTTCAAGCCAAAAAACACCTTGGACAGCTCTAATATAATAACAAGGATATACTCATCTTATGGATGCGCAGTAGCATTCAGTCAGCTTACGTCACAATCGTGCAAATTCGGTTACTTTCGGAGTGCTCGGCTGACACAAAATCTGGCTGTCTCTTACCGTAGAGACACAAGTGTGAGTTGCAAACGAGTGCCTGTGGCGATTCATTGCCCATTCTTCAAAAATAAATTACATAAGAATCTTGAACAGAGCCGTTATATATATGTTTTTTCTTTGATTTGTGAAGAAAGTACAAAAAAATTTTCGGTTAATCACGTATTTTTCCAGGTAGGTAAGTGATGTGAATTGTTTTTTATGAAAAATATTAATTGTTATTAAAAAATATAAAATCGAGAGTGGCGAGAGTATAAAGCTACATAATTTGAACAATATCATTAATATCAACGTACATGTGCACTGCGTATTTCTTTACAAAGAAGTAACACATTATTTTTTCAAATTATACGTGATACGTATAATTTGTAGTATAAGTTATTTGAATTTAGCGACGAAAAATCATGTTTTAAAAATGAATCTTATTGTAAGATGTTGTAATTCAAAGCTGTAAGTTACGGTATTGAGTAAACGAATTTCGAATTTATCGCTTAATGATGACCCAGTCAGGGTACATTTTTGATTGGTTGTCTGGAATTATCATGCGTGTGAGCATACCCTCTTTATACTATGCCAAAGACTAAGTAAGTGAGAAGCGAGCGCTAAAGCTCTAGATATATCAAAGTAGCGCTTTTTATCTGAGCCGAAATGCCGACATCTTTCCTACTGGCTATTTTGGCCGCCATTTTCGATTTAGTTGTCTGTAGTCCAATAAGCGCTTAGTATTATTGATATATGATATGGTTAGTAAGTCGAAAATGGAGGACCTTTACGCTACTTTGGTTGGTTCTGTACTCCGAATGCGCGAATTTTAGGACACTCTGTGTACATATATATATATATATAACATATATATATATATCTCAAAATAGTATGTACCTAATTAATGAAAATAATTACATAACACATTTTGTGTCCAGCAATAATAAGATAGAACACATACCTAATAGATAAGAAATGAATGATATATTTGAGGAGCATTTGAGGAACTTTCAAAATGTGTTTTGTCCAAAATTTGTAATTTTCAGAAAACGAGAAAGAAAGAAACTCCGCACACAAAAAAATTACGCACTTTCTTTACAGAAAATAACAATATGTCAATCAGTAGGGTGAAATATTAAACAAAATTGCTAAATAATTACTAAAAATATTAAACAAATGCATTTTGTTTGTCTCTAGTTAAAAAACATAATGCACTTCGTTTTTTCAGCATATTAAATTAATGATAAAAAAATGCTTTCTGAATATCTCAGAATAGCTTATAATGAGTCTTTCAACACTGAACACTATCCATCTCTAACTAAAAAAATGAAATTTTGGACAAAATGCATTTTGGAATTCTGCTCTTCATTTATATCATAATGTATACATTTATGCGTATATAACGAACAGTACATATTAAAATGAGTATTATCAATACATCCAGCCCCAATGATCTTGACTTTGACATATGTTATCAAGAACATGACCCTGAAAGACCTTTAGATTTTATCATATATGTATAAGTTGTCGCTCGTTGTTTATTAAGAAGTATTAACAGTCAAAAAGTTTTACTTACAATTAGTTTAAATATAGCATTATTGGCATATTTGCATGCTACATACGTATCTATACGTTATCATGATCAGAATGTATGAAATATAAAATAGGCTAGTTTTTGCAACTTTGCTCCGTAAAAACTGTATTTGCGATTGAGTAATCAGTTAATTAAAAAGCTTGCCTAATCTAAACTCATGTAATTAGGGTTGAACTCGCTTCGTGTGAAAAGTTGTAAACTCACGTAGAACCTCGGTCCGTATAGATTTAGAATTTTCCATGCGAAAATAAATATTGTATTACTGTTCAAAGTATTACAGAGAATAATCAACTTTGATTTTTAATAACTTTTTAATAAACAACAAGCGACAGCTAAAACTTTCTGAAAATTATTAAATAAACGACAAGCAACATCTATAACTTTCTGAAAAATATGTCAAGATATTTAGGGTTATTGTCTCATGTTAATATGTACGTGATGAATAGCAAATATGTACATACTGAATAAATACATAATACATGTTTACCGAAAAATAAATAAATATTCAGACAGATTTATTCAAGCAGTTTACATTTAAAATAAGGAAGTTATATTGTATTGATTTTCAATGTTGGACAATTAGAAAAGGAAGGAAAGGAGTTATATATAGAATACCGTTTTGTTTTATTGAAATATATATTCATGTAGAGGTAGATATTCTATGTAGATGTGACAAAACAAAACTTTGGTATAAAGTTAGCCACAGAATACTAGTATTACCTATTATATTGTAAGTGAAAGTTCTTTAGGTAATTTATAAAAAATTAAAGAAGAGTAAAAAAAGATACGGTTATGGAATAAGAAAGGGGATATATGGATTATCAATTAGTATATAATATAACTTTAACGTCGGATACATATACACGTTTCGTTACTAAATTTAGTTTAATTCTATTATTTGAAAGCCACATTCAAGGCCTTCAAGCTAAAATAAAGTTACAGAATTTATATTAACATATCCTATTTATATTAACAACTCCTCAAAATAAGGTAAAAATATAACATCTGTAAAACTGTCAGTTGTGTAACCTAATCTTACCTGTAAAATTGAAATACAGCTTTTATGCAGTAAACGCTATCAGTGGCCACCATATTATATGGTCTATGGCTCAATTGCACCAACATTACTTTGACTTTAAGCAAAACTTAAAACGCTCTCTGTCTCATTTTAAAACGAAAGTGAGACAGAAACAGAGAGAGTTTTAAGTCTTGTTTAAAGTCAAAGTAACATTGGTGCAATCGGGCCTAAGCAGACTGTAAAAGAGTAATTTGAACGATCGCTCCTAGAATGCAACGCAAACTACAAGATATCATGATGCGATTTATCTATTCCAACCATCTTCTTTCTTGTACTGGCGCAAATGATAGGTGAATGTACAGCTTAGTGACTAACCGAAATTAGATGGGACAGTTCTAAATTTTAACTTTGACCACTCTCAAATTTTGTTTCAAATTAAGAACATAATTACTAATTATCTTTTTTTTAAGTGTGAAATAATAAGTGAAAATAATAAGTGTGAAATATAATTTTTAACTGTGAAAAATTTTATGATTTTTTATTTAAAAACTCAGATATTTATAAAATACATTCAGCAGAAAAATTCAATTTTAAAAAATAAAATATAATCTCGTAACTTAATGTAATTTTTGTTGTGTATGTAGTATAACATCACATCTCACACTGAGACAAAAAATATAGTAATGGTAACAAAATAAGAGAATTATTCACTGGCCGATTATCATTGGATTATTTTGTTAAAATAATAAAATATATAATAATATTTTTTTGTTACACATGAACAAAATTTTTTTATTTAACAATACAAATTTATTTGGTTACTTATATTTTGTAAATAACAATGTAAAATTTGGTTGCTATTAAAAAATAAGTATCTTTTAGTATTTTCAACAAAATAATCCACTATGATAGAGCGAGGATCATTTCATAGAGCTGTCAAAGATGACGTGTGTTCTCAAATTCAAATTCAGTTGTGTCAATTTTTGCCCTTGTGTTGTTTTTTTTTATGATCCTGCCAGCTTAAATATTAAATTAGCAGCGCCACTATTTTCTTGGAAATAACACATAATATAGAATTGTTTTTTAGTAGTACAAAATAGTATAAATGCAATCCTATTGATTTCTGATATTATTTTTCTTTTTTTCTTTTCTTTTGGATTGGTCTTACCAGCTTAATATTAAGTTATATAGCACAGCTATGATTTTTTTCGAAATGGCACACGGTACAAAATTACCATTAATGGTACAATTTAAGTATAAAATGAATACTAAAAATTCCGATAGGTCCGATTTAATTCTGCTGATTTGGTCCTGCTAGCTTTATAGAGCTGTATTATTTTTCTTCTTACAATTAGTCCTGTTGTTTGTGGTCGAGCATGGTGACTTCTCTTATATGCCTGTGGTGCGCACGCCGGTTGTACATAGTCGTATGGAACCTACAGTTTAATGTCTATTCCGAACGACGAATTGGTAGAGAAGTTTCTAGGGCAAGTATACTACTCAGTGGTTTACCATTGCCTTCCGAGAGGAGCTACGTTCGAAAATTTTCGGTTCTGCCGAGAATCGCATCCGGGATCTCTAATATACTAGTGCGTTCTCTGCTACGCCACGCTCGCGCTTATATTATAAATATTTTTTATAGTTATTTACAAATATAATAATATGATTTTGTTTATGTGTTTTGTTAATAATTATATGTTTAAAAAATATTTCTATTAAAAAATTTAATTAAGGAGTTAGTCACCTTGACGTACAATTACAATTGCGAGTCTCGATGACATGTCGAAAATATAGCGGTTGTGACTGAGCCAAATAAATAATAGATTACGATTATCGATACCGAAAGAGAACAAAATCTTCAAGACATCTTGGAAAGTTTGTGGATCGCATGAAGAATGCGAATCAATTAATTTTTTTATTCAGATGAAGATTAGCGATATTTAAGTGTTGATTTGATGGCCGTTTTTTTCAAAAGAAAATAAAGCGAGAGATTTCTCACGTTGAATTCTGAATTTTGAATAAGGTGAATTATCGGTTAGAATCTTTTTGAACTAAAATCTTTTTAATCATAAAAAGTTAAAACCGGTACAGAAGAGTTTTCAATCAACAATGTGTTGATGAATTATTAAACTACACTTATCGTGAATATTAATGAAATGTATAATAATAATATATACATAGAGAATTTTTCAATTATTATTAATTAATTATAATAAATAAATAAAAAATGCAGGATCTGAAGATATGATAGTGTCTCGGCGCTAACATAATTTTACAGCGAAAAATAATACAAACAGATGAGCATCACATACGGAAATTAATGAGTGGAATTAGCCGATTTCCATGAAAAGAAGCAACTTTTGTAAGAAACGTGCCTCCATCGCGAGTTAACAAATTTCTGATTGTCAATTTTTCGTGGGAACGTGCGCAGAATATCGTGGGCATACTTCCGTGTCCAGACGTGATTTTTTCGCGTTCTTTCAACCGTTTCCTTTCTTTCTTTTTGTTCGTTTCCGATTTCCGTTCCGCATCAAGACGTCGAAAACAATGAAGCGGAGATTGCCATGAGGCTTCGAAGAATGGACCCTTGGCACGTTAGTCCACCTATGCTCGCTCTTTCTGTTTTAAACAATTTCTTTCTGTATTGTACCATTGTTGGCGCTTGTATAATTTTATTATTTTTAAACATTTTAAAATATTCATACGACAGCGTTGTTTTTATTTCCTGATGTTAAATTTAAATGAGTTACATAAATTAGTGACTAAAATCTGAACAATATGCCCTCTTCTATATGTATATCGTAATTTATAATTCTATTATCATACGTTATTAACATATAATACAAAATAAACATAGTCTCAAAATAAAGTTAGGTCTTCTTTTAAGTATCATAATAGAGAGATAATATTGATTTTATAATGGAAACAATTTATTGACGAAATATATACATGAAGCTCATTTATCATCTCTTTTGAATAATTTGATATGTATTAAGAATTTTTTACACTAGACTACTCGCATGACTTATCAAGCACCGAGTGAAATCCTTTCCGGCTGTCTTCCGTCTGCGAGAAAAGGAGGACATCGAAGACACTGAAGCGGAAATTGCCACGACATGTCGAAGAACGAAGCGCTGGCACGTATCGGAGATTCGTTCCCAAATTATATCCGTCCCTGTGGCGTTCTCCTCCATCCCATTGCATTATCAGGACAATGCTTTATATTAGGAGATGTTATGCAGAATGTCCAACGAATGGATGCTTAATTAAGCGGAATTGTGTTATAAACAGAGCTTCTGCCTCATTATATATAATTTGAAGCGTTTTTACACATTTGAGAAGCTTGTCATCTAGAAACTATAAGTAAACCGGGAAGAAGTCAATAAATCCGTTCCGCGGTGCAACTCGAAATAACCGTGGGAACCATAGGATCCATTAGAAACGTATATAAGGAACGATGCCGTATTTTAGGAAATGAGATTTACAAAGATGCAGGGGAATGTCATCCATAAAGTGGAGCATACGAGAGATTCCGCTTGCAAAAGTCCACCGTTGGACGTTCAGAAGCGTTTTCGTGCCGTCGCACCGCGCAGTCACGTAGTTGTGGATTTCAACTGTATCCGGATGCAACGACGCATCTAGCAATATTAGATGAGACACCGTTGCACGGCAACGGTTGGAAATGAATGTTTCAAGCGAATATTCGTCGGATCGAAGACTTTACGAGATTTGAGAGTATATATAACAATTTAAATAATATAGGCATTTAAATAATACAACGCATATTATTGTAATTTAACTGATTTTTTCGATAAAAAAATTGTAAAAGAGCATTTGCGGAACTTTAGATTGTAATGATGAACTGAGTACAATGCACGAGGACAGAAAGACAATAAAAGACACTCACATAATCAAACTTGAAAAGATAATACATGAAAAATTCTTATATAAATGCACTATAAGAATTACAAAAAAAATATTAATAGAGTAAGAGCGCAGAATGAAAAACAGGGCATATACAATATCATTCTGTATATATTATTTTTAACAGTGCAATGCAAATAATGAAACATGCATGGGTAGGAAAGAAAAGAAAATTTACTAGAGAGCAAGTATTTAACAGATTTATTTTTAAAAAGTCGGTAAATTGATTTAAATACATCTAGAGAAATGTTTCTTTGAATCGAAGAAACTTTTCTCGGAATGTAAAAATTATAATATGATCACACAGCATCGTATTAATTATTTTTGCGAATGAAAGTTCAAGTCAAGGAAACCAATGCAATGCTGCTTCATAAATATTTAATAATTTATGCTAATTGAAGTTAAAAGGATGCCGATTAAAATAAAGAGTAAAAAATAGAAAGGAAATAAAAAACCGCAAAAACACGTAGTCCATTAATTCTTTTTTTCTATTGGCAATCGAACTAATAGCGTCTATAATTTAGATGGAAAGAAAATAACGAACCGACGTAAAAGAAAAATATATCTGTTACGTGATTCAATTGAAAATATGAGCAATCAATGAAGGAACAATATCTCTCGTTTCACGTGTACGTCACATCATGCATACGTTACTAACTTTTGATCTATTGAAAAATATTTTGAAACTTTTAAGTCTTTAACAAATTTATGTATATAGAATTTTCTCTTGGCAAAATTGTCGAGAGAGGTTATTTTCACAACTTCTCAATTTTCAATATGAAGTTTCTTAAGAAGTAAGCGACGACTGAAGTTTATGTTAAAATAAAGTCATACTAAAATTAATTTAACAATAAAGTTTCCTTATTTATTATTTACATTCTTGAAACCTATTTCACAAAAAACTTTATATTTAGATTCTTTCCGAAAATTTTTGATAAGGTAAACTTTCTCGAAAAAACTATTATATCTCCAAAGAAGTTTTCGCCTTATCAGAGAGGGTAGCCTGTATGTACAGTATAAATACATTACCATAAGTAATCTCTTTATATTCACGATCACAGTTTCTCTTATTCTATTTCTTTCAAATTACATTATTGGTAATTTTAACAAACTATTGATTATAGCGAGCAGTATTGATGTTCCGAATTGAGAAGACAGATAGAAGACATTTAACGAAAAAACGTGGGAAGCACAAATCATAACGCGATGCAGTAGCGAAGAGAAGTGTCTCGATTCGAATCGAACGTTGCTGCTCCGGCCACGTACCTAAAATGAGATTTTCGATGGACTAGAACGGAGGGGTGGATGAAGGTGATTCTGAATTAAATTTTTCGAAGCAACTGACAGGCTAGTTCGATGGGGAACTGGAAACTGTCTGGCACCCAAGTTTTACTAGTCTATCTCTCGAACGATAACAATAACTTTTTGCGTTACTACAACTATTGATTCAGTTTTTCTCTTTTCTTTTGTAGGACAATGACGACGAGAATCGCCAAGATGGCAGTCACTGCCAATCTTGTTTCTACGATATCGCAATCCTGCAATATCTGAAGAACTTGTAAAAATTTGTCTAACCAACCGTGGAACTGAACATGGTCTTTTACGTCGAATTCGTTTCGCTACCACTTGCAAAGGCATATCGATTCCGCAAATCTCCATTTTTTTCCTTCCGCTGATGCTCCTCTACTAATATAATACATTTTCCTTTTCTTTTTGTTTTGAAACAGTTAGTAACTTTCGTATTATTTCCTCTGGAATGAATGATTCTTGTTTTATTTTCTCATTATATTACATGTTTTATAAAGATTGTGTGACTCAGTAGTTCCATTGTTTGTTTCTCACTAAACAATTTTGCTATTTCTCTTTTCCACCATTTTGAATAAGATCTTTTGTGTCCGGAAAAGTGTCTTCTGAGGCGTTCGTGAACTTCATCGATTTTTTAACACGAGGCTCATTGAAAATGTCTCGAACTTTTGTCTCACCCACTTTTGCCTGTCAGTTTCTCGTTGCTAGTGCCCTTCGTCTACCCTATAGCTTCACGAAAGTTTGAAATTGCAACTCGTGAGCCATGCTTTATGCTGACCCAAGGGCGGAGGGCGAACTATAAAGTATTGCTTCGTGTAACATGGCGTATGCATCTTGAATGATCACGCCGTATGCCAGACGCAAAGAATGTCGACAATGCAGTGAAAAACTGGAAAGAACGGAAGCAAAGCAAACAAGAGGCTATGGACGGGCTGATTTAGCAGATATTCGAAAGAAATCGAAAATCAGATTTAGAAAGCAAGACATCGATTTTATTCACTTGCGGCTTTCAAGACTTGAGAGTACTAAATTTTAATTGCTTCCTATTAACCATTAATCGATATTAACCATTAATTGTACGCGTTATATACGTTTCTTTTGTTGTCTTAAAATTGCTTTTTTACGAAAATATTGCATGAGACTATTAAGACAACTGCGTACCCCACACATGTATCTTTATACCATAACTAACGCTTTCTCTTGCGGATTCATTAGTATGTAGAGCAACGTAAAAAAATGACAATTTCTTAGTTTTAATTCTTCAGAATTTGCACGTTTTGCACGCAGAGCATGGTCCTTTGTGCGTATAGTGAAAGGATATTTTATATCTTTTCTTCTTAGCTGAGCGATCGATAGGGTTCATGAATCTATCCAAACCTTTCGGTAAGGAGATAAATCTTCTCGATCTCCTCTCGATATTTCTTTCTTTCTTTGCTCCTTTTCTTTCCGTCTCTCTTTTTCCCTCTGTCCTCGTTGCGTGCCGATCGTTTCCTGTCTCACGAACGTGATCTATCGGCGGATCTCCGATGATACGAGTTTGCGCATGCAGACTGCGCCATAGGGACGAACTAGGACATCAAGATGCGATGGCACGTGATTATCCATATTTCAGCGTTTCTGTTCTGAAAATTTGACAATGCTCACTGTTTACGGTTAAATTTTAAGATCTTTTCTCATTCTCACGGGAATGAGATTTTTTTTTTATGCTTGTGATATTTTATGGTGCGTGTGGTTTTTCTTAATTTTATTTGATATGACGAAGTTTACTCGTTATCATGATAAATCTTTTCATTTTTCGCAAATATATAATTTTATATATCTATTTTTTATTCTCTTTAGTCTGCAATTAGATCGAAACCTTTATTACTTTTTGTCATATTTATTTTATTTATTTTTTTTTTAAATGTGTACATTATACTATTACATACGTAACATTATATTATTATCTATTATTTATTGTGTACTTACATGCATACTGATTTGATGACTGTGCGAATTTTAAGGTGATATAATTTCATATTCATAATTTCATAAGGATTAGCGTTGTAAGGCGAGTGTCGTGACGCATATTTTGTGTTTTTCCTTTGTTAATAAAAAAAAAATTGCACGATCGAAACGCGCGCCGGATTATTCATTACGAACATCAATTGAATTTTATTAATCGACCGTTGCGGCGGCAGAGGAAATGGCTTTCAGAGTTTTCTCGTTTACACGTTGGAAACTAAAGTATGCCACGTAGGTTGTGTCGTGGAGGCATTGTCATTGTCGCGCGCCGGTACCGACAGACACCAACGCCAACTGTCGTGTCGTTGGTTAACGAAGACAATGCCCAGGACGAAGTACAATGTGCAGCAACGATATAATAGCTCGTAAGGCACAAAAGCGGCGGATGCGAACCCACTCGTTTAAAACGCTTATGTCGATCCCCCGGCTCTCTACTTCGCTCGTTCTCGATTCGTTTCCTTTTGGAATGCGACTGATACATAGCATCCATGTATACGTCCTGATATGCAAGATATTTTCTTTGCTGTAGTCACAGGACGAGCAAAAAAGTTTGTAAAGTCGGACGTTATACGTAACTTTTATTATATTATATTATCTACGATACTTGTTTACGAAAGTGTGAAGGTACGACTATTCAATTGAGTTATCTACTAATCAACTGAGTTATCTACTATGACTAATTATGCTGTTAACAGCGACGATTATATTTTCTTTAATTCAAATATTTGCATTGCAATCGATAGCTAGACTTTGTGTGTTAAAATGCAATTTTCCAGTCTTTCTTTGATAATTATAATAAATTATAATATAGGACGAAGAAAAAAATTTAGACTTTTATTGTTTTATGTCGCGCAGTATTACACAACATCCTAATTAACTAGGAAGTTAACAGTTTCTTGATGACTATATGATTTCGGTTTATACTTGGGACATTCAGTGTTTGTGACGCTCACTCGAGCTGATCTTAGAAAGACCATAATTTTGATGAAGGTAGACGTAGACATGCGGGTTAGAGATGGAAGGTAAGAGCTGCAAGAAAATTAAAAATTTGATGAAGGCTTTGGAGGATTTCGTCAACTTTTGAATGTCCTCGATTTAAAAAGGTTAAGAAGGCATTGCCTTCTTCTTTTAGAAAGACTAGTGTCTGTTCCATTTTTTAAAGACAAGCTTTGAAAAATTTCTCTTTCATGTACATATTTGCAAAAAGCGACGTTGCAACCTATTATATATTGAACCAAGGGTTTGTAGGATATTAATACATGTATGCCATTCAACGTTAATAATTTTTTAAATATATGCAAAAAAAAACATTTATGTTATTTTAATTAGAGAGAACGAAAAAATTCTTTTAATATCTATTTATTTATTTTAAAAAAGATAATCATGTTCCCCCCCCCCGCTGATGTATATTTTATTATTTATTTCACTTAATTCTATATATACACACGCAAAATTATTTAATTCTATTTAATTCTATTTAATTCTATTTATTTTTTTTTTTATTTTTTTTCTACAATTTAAAACCTGCTTAGATAATTTATATTTTATATCAGAATTCAAGATATAAGAATTTTGTATATAATATTATATTTTGTATATAATATTATATTTTGTATATATAATATATTTTGTATATAATATATGCATTATGTACCTAATACAGAAAATATTTAAGTATTAAAATACAACACACACACATACACACACACACACACACACAAATTATAGATAATTATAAATTTTAATTATAAAATCGTACTTATAAAATTATAAATAGAGCAGAGACACTATAATAACTTTAAGAATGTAAATTTAACAATGAGATGGAGATGTTTTAATCAGCTTAAGAGAGTTTACAAAATTGTAATATATCATAGCTCATGAAATCATATGATGTATATGACAAAAAATAAAGATTGCAATGTGTCAGTGTGAGCCAGACACGTAATAACAAGAACGATTGAACAAAAAAAAAAAATATTTTTGTAATACAATGCATTCCATCATTTAGTTATTACAGATTACATTTTGCAAATTAATTAAGACATTGGTAAAATATGAAGATCTTGGATCAAGAAATATCATATAAAAATATTATATACAATATCATACAGACATCTGGATTTCAGAGATGCTCCACATAAAGAAAAAAATCTGAAATCTAGTCACAATGTAGGATTATTTATTTATACAATTTTACATTACACAAAAGGTTAATGAGATTCTGATAGGTTAATGAGATTCTTAAAGATTCTGATTCTTGAATAGAAATATGTGAATTTGTTTTTCTGCAGCATTAAAGACATACAACTTCGTTTGCACACAGCAATATAGCACACAGCGTATTGCACACACGACATAATTGCAATAATGTCGTATGCGCAATACACTGTGTGCAATAATGTCATGTGTGCAATGTGCTGTGTGCAATATTGTCCTGTGTGCAATACGCTGTGTGCAATATTGCTGTATGCAAACGAAGCTGTAGACAATCGTTTTGTAAGCAAACGGGATCCTCTCTTTACCTTAAACGATATAATGTGTTTTTTATGGTTGAGTTACACATTGCATTAAGGCCCGTTTTTACAATACATAGTTATCTAAAGATTAAAGGTTACCAACAGATTTATCAATGAAATTTATTCATGAATTTCTTGGTTACTTTTAATCTTTAGGTAACCATATATTGTGAAATCGGGCCTAAGAGTATATCGGACTATTACTGAATACGTGAGAGATTCATATTTATTCGCTATTTGCAATTTCCCCACTTTTGCCTGTCACGTTTTAATATATTCCTTTTTTTCTGTTTCAGGTAAGTAAATGATTATTCCTTGTTTGTTTCTTCGATGGAAAAAACCGACAATTCGAAATTATTTCGTAAACTTCTCACAATGATGACAATGTAAGTAACCATGTCACCTACTGCAAATGTGATTCCTCAATATAACATCGCATGACGAAATCTTGCTGGACGTGTTAAGGAAATTCATTTGTTTTTAAAGAGAATTAACTTTTTTACTTTTTATTAATATTTTATATTCTATTTATTTTGTTAATAATTTATTTTGTCTCAAAATAATGAAAAATTTCTTAATAGAAAAAAAATTTCTCTAGTAAAATTACATTCATGCCGGAATTACATTCGATTCTAAGTTCGAAGTCCATCGTTCGCTGTTTTAAATACTAGCACGGTGATTGTACACGTAGCAGAATCAGTCTAGCATTACGAACTTACAGAGGTAACCGTTGAAGCTTTATTAACAAATGACAAAATTAAACAGGATAAGTTAAATAAGTTAAATAAGGGATATTGATATAATATACAATTGTGATACTGATTTCTTTCACAATGGGTTTGGGAGAAATATATCATTATTTGTTCGAAGAATTATCGGGTGAGTAATATTCTATCTTTTTAAATTTATACTTTCTAGTATACGATATTAGAGAAATATGACACGAA
This sequence comes from Mycetomoellerius zeteki, assembly GCF_001594055.1. Taxonomy (NCBI): domain Eukaryota; kingdom Metazoa; phylum Arthropoda; class Insecta; order Hymenoptera; family Formicidae; genus Mycetomoellerius; species Mycetomoellerius zeteki. Next base: position 1,074,861 of record NW_017257999.1, read on the forward strand.
TTCTTGAAGAAAGATTTTTACATCATACTAGATATTAATATTTATTAAATTTTATATTAGCAATTTGGTATCGTTATAAAGTTTCCAAATAAAAATAAATGTCATATATTTGTGATATTTAATAAATATGCATGTGTGCGTGCGCGCGTATTTTAAAGTATAAATTAACTTCAAAAATGTCGAAAATGTAACTCTCTAAAACTGAATCAGTGACTTCACTGCACTTATAAAGTTATAATTGATGTAATCATCGGCGAATATTTACTGTTTTTCAGTAATAATATACTAATTTCTTTACTTATGGTTTCTATAGATCGAATCAGTTAGAAGTGTAGCACTGAAGTCAGTAATAATACATTGATTCGCTTTTAGAAGGTAGAAAGAAAATCTTTGGAAAAAATTTCGAAAATTTTCGTTGTCTATCCCATTTTGTTTCTATCGAAATAAAGCAGAATATGTTCTGTAAAAATACTTGTAAAATATAAACATTTAAACATGATACTTCCTTTGCTTTTGATAGAAATTTTTTATTTGCAAAAATTGTTGTTTGCATACAACTCTTATGCTAAAATAATTATTATAACATCGTATATTTGAAAGTACTAATACACTAAAGTTTTATTGAAGAAAGATGATTCAGATTATTTTTAGAAAATTATTACATTGTTTTAAAAATAATATTTTTGCAGTCGAACGAACTCGTGAATGGCCATTTATATCTTCGCCATATCCACTAATGCTAATTACTTTTGGATATATGTATTTTGTTCTTTATGCTGGTCCTCGTTTCATGAAAGATCGATCGCCATATGAGTTGAAAACCTTTATATTAATTTATGATGTGATTCAAATTCTGGCAAACTTATGGTTCGTCCAACAGCATCTATCTTATGGCTGGTTTTCAGAATTTACTATAATATGTACGACGTCTAATTCGAACTCTCCTAATGCGATTAAAGTACGTTTTTACAATATATTAATTATAAAGATTGTTCATAAGTTAATGCTTATATAAAAGATAATGTTAAGTGTAAATTTAATTTTTGACTCGTAATTATATAATTTTTTTAAAGAGAAGCAGAAAATGCACGTTTTAAAAAGTCATATTGATAGCCATTAGGCAGATTTTAATCAGCACAAAAAACAATAAATAAAAGTTTGTATTTATATTTGAATTTTATATATTAAATTTCGAAGAAAAATCAATATTTAATCAATAATTTTTATAGTTCTTTTATCATTGGCTATTATCGATATTTACAATGTTTTATATTTTAATGGTAATACTTTATACATTTTGTAAATAATAGTTATATTTCAGCTGTTTAATATAATATGGTGGCTAATTTTTCTGAAACTTTTCGATTACGTTGAAACGTGTATATTTGTATTAAGGAAGAAACAAAACCAAGTTTCTGGTTTACACGTGTATCATCATGTATCCAATCTGGTATTTCTCTGGTATTATTTGAAGTACATTTTGGATGAAAGGGCGACATTTCTTTCATTGTTTAATTGTAGCGTGCATGTAATCATGTACATATACTATTTTATCGCTGCATGGAGTCCGAAACTCCAACAAATGGTATCTTCTATTAAACCACTTGTAACTAAACTGCAGATGGTAGGTATAAATATAATAGTTTATAATTTAATCACACGTGCAATGTTATATTTTTTCTTTAAAATTTTAATTACTTCAATATACATTTTTCTATTTAAATAGTATAATGTATCATTTGTAGTATTCCGTTTTGTAAAATATTTTCTTTTGAAATTAGGTTCAATTTATCGTGATGATAGCGCTTCTACTGCAATTTTTAAATCCCAATTGCGAAACGCCACGAGGAATAGTACCTATTTTTATTGGAAATTTATTCGTATTTCTATACTTATTTTATGATTTTCATAAGAAAAGCTACACTAAATTACCTAAACAAAAAAATAATTAAGATAGACGGTTTTGTATTATTTAAATTAAGCAAATAATACTAATTATGCGTGCATGTTTATACATATAATTAATATTATTTGTTACATATATTAGGTAAATATATATAATAAATATATATATAAGATAAATATATATGTATAAAAGATAA
>NW_017257999.1:1077083-1077402 GCF_001594055.1 Mycetomoellerius zeteki
TAATAATATAATGTTAAATTTTAAAAATTGAATTTAAATAAAAACTAAATTTTAAGTACTGAAAATGATTGCTACGCAATAATAATAATCTGTTAAACCTACATATTATATAAATATATTATATATAATATATTTTTTTTGCTTTAAAAATTGTATAGATATTTGATTTACATGTAAATATAGAATATAAATAAATATTATAGAATTTCAATAAAATATATCATGTTTATAAGTTATGAATGTTTTATAAATTTTTATTTCCTCAACAATATATAATATTGTGTGTGTGTGTGTGTGTGTGCGCGTGTGTGCGTGTGTG
>NW_017257999.1:1077470-1080801 GCF_001594055.1 Mycetomoellerius zeteki
GTGTGTGCGTGTGTGCGTGTGTGCGTGTGTGCGTGTGTGCGTGTGTGTGTGTGTGTGTGTGTGTTATATATTTTTGTATTACCTTACTGAGTTTATTAAACTGTGTTAAAATAAAGATTTATTTTTAGCGATATAGTAATATTCAATTATTGATAAAACAACAATTTACATCTTTATTATCTTTTATTTATAAGCTAATAAAGACTAAAAATAATAAAAAATTGAAAGAAGTTTTTTATAAATTAAAAGCGCGAACTAATAGAGAAGCTGGAAATTAACTGAAGGAAAATAGCATTTACTTAAGGGGATGACGGAGTGACTAAATTAAGAATCAAAAATTCTTTTACAGGATTAAAGTAGATGCAAAAATAGGAAATGGTGCAGTATCATTTATATTAAAATCGAAAAAAAGTTAAAAGCTTACTTAATTTTTTTTTATTTTAGTATAAAGTCCACTGCACCACCTCCTAATTTTGCTTCTACTTTAATCATGTAAAAGGATTTTTTATTCCTTTCAATCAATTCGGAGATTTTTATACGACTGTAATGTCGATAATTTGGGGTTACTTCAGAATCCCCTTAAGAGTATTAATATTATTGTATATTAATAATTTTTATGTTTTATATTAAGCATTTGAAAAAAATAATGTTTTAATCTAAGATAATATATTAATTATACGTCTCAAGGTTTACATGATTTTAATATATATTTAATGTGTATTTTAACATATACTATTATATAAAATTAACTTTATTTATTATACATACAAACGACTAATGGTTATTAATTTATTTATATTTAATAATTTATAATAGTTATTAATTAGTTAGTAATTTATTAAGTAGTAACTTATAATTGTTATTTATATTTACTTTTGGTGTGTACGGTCATGAACAGAACAGTTGCAACACTTTTTTCGATGGGTTTCGGAATGCAGTCTGCTAACCGAACGATTGATTCTTACTTATAGATACATAAATAAAAACCAATCACTTGATGAGCAGGTTGTATTCCAAAACTCATTAAAAAAAAAGTGTTACAACCGTTCTGTCCACGACTGTTCCTATTCGTATTTATCGTTGAACCAATGAAATATCAAGTTTATGTTTAATTATTATTGGACTTATCTTCTAATTTCAGAAAATTACAATACTATTTAATTGCTTGACATATCAATAACAAAAATTCTCTTTTATATATGTAGATATATATATGCCTACTGCAGCTTTACGTGTTTCGAGTATACAAATATGATCAGTTTAGCCATACATATACTTCGAATAGAACGCGCCCAACCTGATTTAAACAAATCATACCTGTGATCGTGTTTTTATCAACTCATTATGCACAAGTTGCGACGTTATTTTGTGAGACATTTTCTGCATAATGTAATTTACATTTACATTGTATTTTTCATATTGTTTAAGGACTATACTATTCATACTTTCTAAATCTGAATCAGTAGATAATCACTGATATCAGTGCCAAGACACTGTGTGACGCATGTTCTTGAAACTGCAGCGAATGTAAAGATGTAAAACGTATTATTATTTTATTTACATTTTGCGATTTATGATAGCGTAAAAATAAGAAAATAAGCAAGCAAAAGTTAGAGATATATCTTTTATCCATTTAAGATTTCTCACGTTGACATGATACTTTTCATGATTTGGTAGGCAGAAAAAAAGCTATTTATTATATAAGGATTTGGATACAGAGCGATACGCAAATAATTTATTTTAATGTAATTTTTATATATAACCTGAATAAAACTTTGTGTGTCAGATCAGTTAGTAACTAGTTTATAAATTTTGAGAATCAGATTCTAAAGTGTAAGTAGATAAGTATAATATATATATTCAATAAATATATTATTTTTTTAATTATCACAAATTGTTACTGATTATATTATATTTAAAAAATATTAATATAAGAATTTTTTGTCAGTAATGTAGGATTTTAAAAATATGCTTGATTGTATGATAATCAAATTAATTAATTAATACGCATTTGAAATTTAATATCAAATCAACAATGAAGTTTTATTATTGATAAAAATATACTATTTATTCAATGTGTCAATGACTATATATATTTCCCTTTTTTAAATAATTCTTGTTTAAACTCGACTTTAGAAGATAAATATCAACTTTCCAAAAAGTATAATTGTACGAATAATAGATACATTAACTTAATATAAATTAACTTTTAAATAGCTTCATGAATATATTATTTTCGTCAACATTAACACGAAAGAATTGCAAAAACCGTTAAATCATTGATCTGTCATTAGCAATAATGCTACTCATTTCCGTGCAGTAATATTGATGTCTACAAATGCAATAATTGATGTGTACAAATTCATTGTTATAAACAATTTTCATGATTAGTTCTCTAAGCAATTGCTTTTCATCTTTATTTTGTATCAAAAAGGGGAGCTTATTTGTTACAATATACAGAAAAAACAAACATTTATTGTTACATTTCGTTTCTGTAATTGATTATTTTTTGAAAGGGTATGAATATATTTAAACTGTGCATTTTATATAAAAAAACATTTATCAATAGGTGTCCAAAGAGCCAGATGAAATTTGGAAATAAAACGAAAGTGTAATTGCATATTTACTGTACATTCTAACTGAGTATTACTGTAAAAGTGTAATCGAATATTACTGTAAATTGAGAGGCGCATTCAGTACAGAATTTGCAGAATTTGCAAAATTAATGTAATTTTAATAATAGTAACTTGTAAATATGTCAGTTTTTTCTGACAAGAAACGGTAAACACAGAATACGGTTAATGGTTATTTTATGTAACGCAATTCAATTAAACAATTAACAGTTAATACACCGATACTGAATATGTATGTATATGTGCATGTACTTATTTACGCGAATACGATGAAATTGCATATTTACGTACAAAGTCAAGAATATGATTGAATGAGTCATAACTTAAAAAGGATCGTTTTATTAAAATTAATATTTTAATGTCTTTAATAATATTTTATGTAAATGTATATATTATAATATGTAAAACATTAATATTATAAATATAAATTACATTTAATTACTATAAACGTTTTTAATATCGGGAATTGTTATACTTTGATAATAAAGAAATTACAATACATAGCATATTCACGTAGGGGAGACCGGGGATAGTAGACTCATTTTTTAGTTTCGAATTTTTATAGACGAAATTAAGAGACTTATCGAAAAAATGAATTCTACGCCAGTTACTACATACATTTGACTATCTAATAATATTTTAATAATAAGGGAAAACTGATAATTACTATGAAAAAAAATGCATTTTTCTAATGCATT
>NW_017257999.1:1080812-1091713 GCF_001594055.1 Mycetomoellerius zeteki
TATGAACATATATGGATATGTTTCATATATAATTATATATGTTTATGAATATTTATACATGTTTATGTATAAATGTTCATAAACGTATATAATTTATCATATTATATATGTTTATACATATTTATACATATGCATGAAAAATTTCTTATACATGTAATTTAACTATTATTACTGGTAAAAAAAGTTGATAGAGAATGATTGAGAACGATAAGATTTCTATCAATTTGTATCGAGATTTCATTTCAAGAAGTTTGGGAGTAGATACTATCAGAGTCGTCACTAAATTAATCATATAGCCTCGTATTGTGGTTAGCCTATTAGCCCCATCCGTTCATTTTTTAAAAACATTAACAGTATACGACAACAAAACCAGATAAACAAAAAAAATCTGTTGGACTTTATTAAGTAAGAACTATGCTTACTACCTAAATGGAAATAAAATATCTCAGACAATTATATACAATTGTAAAACAAAAACTTTAAGAATAAAAATGTTTACTTAGGTGTACGATTTTTTTAAATTGTAGCGTAACTTCTATCATAGATGTGTTAGGAACGAGATGTTACAGCAGACTGAGCGGCAGTCGCTGCTGCGTGCTCAGACGAGTTTACGCGTGTCTGGCGCGATTTGTTTATAACGTAGCCTCGATTATTTTACTTACCCCTATAGTTTACTGACCCCGGTCTCCCCTACTGTAAGTTAGGAGAGACCTTAGGGGCTAGTAGACTATAGGGATAAGTAAAATAATCGAGGTTACATTAAAAATAAAACGCGCGAGACACGCGTAAACGTGTCTGAGCACGTAGCAACGACAGCCGCTCAGTCTGCTATAACATCTCGTTGCGAACACATCTATGATAGAAGTTACGCTACAATTTAAAAAAATCGTACTTTTTATAAAAATTCGTAACGGCTGATGCATAACTTCGATACCGAAAAATCTGCACTTCGTAGATCTTGAGTTGTTCAACACAGCACAACTCGCAGAATTCGATTATCTTACACCGTTCGCAAGTTACACGAGTTTGAAGTTTTTTATTCCATAAAAAATCCTAACGATTGATTCATAACTTTGAAGATACCGCGAAATCTGTTGGTCTGAGGAAATTTTGCCATTAGGAAAAATTGTACTGTCGTAGCACAATTCGGCACAACTGAAAAAAATCCAAAAATGCCGAATTTTTTTATTTATCCCCACCCTTTTTTCAAAAATTTTTACCAAGCCTTAAGCTAATTTCAACTTTTTATACGTGTGCTTCGTAGATCTTGAGTAGCACGACACGGCACAATTCGCAGAGTTCGATTGTCTTACACTGTTCGCAAGTTACACGGGCTTGAAGTTTTCCTAAGGCCAACATAATTTTTTTTGGGGGGGGGGGAACGGTTTATGTTGTTGAGTTACAGTTTGCGGCACAATGTGGCACAAACGTAGCACAACACAGCACAATCAAGAAAAATACAAAATTCGAAAAGTGCGGGGCCAACTTCACACACGTTAATGTGTCATTCAATGTGTTTTTGCACGAAACGAATGAATTTAGCAAAAAGAAGCATTGTTCTGCCCTGTGAAGCGAATATTTGTATTTAAAATATATTTTTATAAGTTTTATTAATGTGTAGCCAAAGATGTAGCTTAAAATACATTAATCTTCGTTTTAATAATTTTAGTCAAATTACCCCATACCATTAGTCATCTTATCCCGGTCCCGAGGCTAGTTGACTCAGATGGAATGCATTAGAAAAATCCATTTTTTTCATATTAGTTATCAGTTTCCCCTTATTATTAAAATATTATTAGATAGTTAAATGTATGTAGTAACTGGTGTAGAATTCATTTTTTCGATAAGTCCCTTAATTTCGTCTGGAAAAATTCGAAACTGAAAAATGAATCTACTAGCTCCGATCTTCCCTACTTTTAGATGATTTTTAATAACTATTATTTTTAATTTATAATAATTATTTTATCTTGTTCTTAGGATATTATTTGTTTCTTATAAATTGATAAAAAAATGTAACTTGTTTTACGCAGTGATACTTTGATATTGCTTTCTCTTGAAATTGCACTTTCTATATATTGCGTTTATTCTCATTTTAAATAAAATTCGATCTAAAAGAAAATCGAGTTAAAATAGGTTGAGAGATTTTCTCGTATTTGGAAGTTATCTGTTATCAGTATCCATAGTACATTGGTTACGTTTACACCGTGCGCTTAGTCCGCGACCTATACGATAGGTGTCTTTGTTTAACATACAAGATAAACAAAGACATTTATTGTATAGGCCGCGGCCTAAATGCACGGTGTAAACGTAGCCATTGTTAGCGAAGTGATACTGACTAGTACTTCCCGTAAACCAAAGATGTCACTCTCTTGATTTACTAAGTTTGATATTAACTGTCAAGTATGTGCAACCGACATACGTCACGTTTGTCGGTCGAGAGTTTACTGATACAGTCTAACTCTAAAACTATATCTAACATCATGCATATTATCGATTGTGTATAATTTATCGGCGAATGCGTTTGTCGCAATATGGTCGTGCGTAACGTCTCCGTTTTTCTCGCGGAAGGCTGCTCTACGAGATAGTGGCCGAGAGAAGGCTGGTTGACTTCTCTCAATTTAAGTCGGTACATCCACTACGGAATACGGCTCTCGAAAACGTTCGACGCGCACTTGAATTATAGGAAATATCCTTTTTCGCGACACGAAGCATCGATCAATACTTATTGATCGCTAGCTGAGATCGTTCTGCCGTTCGTCGCGCAGGGCAACCAATACACAGGAGTCGTACGCGATTCGACGGACAATTGTCGCACTATTTTTCGCGCGCGGCCAATGATAACTGCGCGATAGTAAGTCAATTCTCGCGAGGAGAATAATAGGCGTTGAAAGGGCTGTATCGGAACAGATGGCGATCAAACGATTAATGTATTTCGTAAAATACCAATATTTAAGCGAGAATATATGTATCAGCTGACAAGTACATACATATATGGTATTACTACTACTTCTATTATAAGTAGTAGAAGTAATGTTAGTAGTAGACATTTATATTTGCTGTTTGTACTACTTGCACATATTACTTGTATATTTACTTTTCGTGTATTATTTTAATTTCTTCTAAAGTACCTAATCTTGATATTTATTTTCTTTCTTTAATCTTTACTTAACACAGCAATAATTAACATTTATTTAAATTTATTATTACACAATCAGAATAATTGTATCCTACATATGTATACAATAAGTCTTATTTGTACCAATAAATAATAATTGTTGGATAATATATTTAATAAAGTAGTTATTTTTTTACATACCTAGTGAAAAAGGAAAAATTAGAATTGTAACTTAGGAATTATTTATGAGAAATATATAATAATTATTTTTTATTTGTATGTAATTTTATTTTTTTGGATTTACATTTTATACTTATATAAATATGTACACTTGATATCATTTTTTATATATGTACATTATATGTATTATATGCATTATATGTATCGTTTTCCACTAACATCGTTTGCACCATCGTAGGTCTTTTAAGCCAATACCAAATTTCTCCTAAATCAAAATTTTTTGTGAAAAATTGGAAATTTTTTAAAATTGTTTTACATTTCTACTTTGTATTCTAAACATTTTTGAATTCAGTTAATTATATTGATTTTTTTTATATAACAAAGTATATATAGAGAGAAAACAAATTTTTTATTTGTTAAAAAAAATCATAATTTTCCAATGCGTCAAAAAAAATCTGTCTAGATTTATACTCTTGAAGAATGACTCTTTATGAAAAAAAATAGTTCAGAGATGCTTGCTGAAAAAATTCTAATTATTTTGAGAAGTGAAATTGTTATTTTTTGAATACCAAAATAAAGTGATTAAAAAAAATCAATTCAATTTTTAATCGGAAAATTATTCATTTTATATTACAAAAATATGAAATAGTGTTAGTACAATGAAATTTTATAATATTATGAAAAAAATTTTTTAAGGAGAAGATTCAAGAGAATTGTTTTTATCGGCGGCATTTTGTACGTCGTCTACGTCGCTCAGGACATCCTCAAAGTCCACTTTACTATCTGAAGCTTTGCCATAAAATATTTCGGTTCTTTGTGATCGTAAAAGTCATTCAATTTCTTTGCCAGATCTGGACATTATCACGTGCTTTACGCTAATACGGTCTGCATCTTGGGACCCGTGGTTCACGACTTTAGTTTCTCTCAGAATCGCAACAAACTAACAAAAATAGTTACGATTGTTCACGTATCCTCACTATACTATCTACTTTTTTTAGGTTAGGGCTCCCACCCCCTCTCTAATTTATCGCAATGCTACAGCTCTATTTGAAATTTTGACTGTTCTTTGAAAGACCCATAATTTAAATAAAGGATTAAATATATGTTGTTTCCTGCGTATTATAAACTAATTGGATGTCTATATATTTTTCTCTTTGTATTGCTTTCTTACTACTCACATTAGTGTTTCATGTTCGCATTTGACAAAAAGAACGTAAAAACAATAAAAATATTCTTGTTTTGCTTATTAGAGAATAAGAATAATAATAAATAATGTTGTTCAACAAAGAAGAATACATGAGAACAATTGTTTCCTGTAGTTTTTCAGTGTTGAATATGTTGATCAACTTGCTTTATACATATTATAATTTTGACAAATTTGTGTTTAAAATTGCAAAATGAAACTATTTTAGTGTATTGTGGCATATTATAACTTTGATATATGACATGTTGGAGAAATTTTACAATCAAAATTAATTATGTTATTAAGATTTTTAGTTCTGGGAATTGTTATGAGTTATGTTATTAGTGCCAAAAAGATAGAAGAACAATTACTTTGTAAATGAGAAAATAGTTTATAATAGATACATTGCTATCGTCAATATCATTAGATACTCAACTGTAGAAATACTTTTGCAATTTATATTTTATAAAAAATTATTTTTAAACTTTTAGTTTTTACTATTGAGTTTTTTTCAGTTTGGTATACGTCTTTTGATAAAAATTATAAAACATGTAAAAATTAACCATTACATTTCCAATGTATGTATACAAAGCAAAATGAGTCATAACTTTGCAATCTAGCAGGATGTATTGCGACCCATACAAGATCATCATGATGAATTGTATCTACAAATAAAATGATTTAATTTATCATTTAATTTCTTTGATGATATTTTTGATAGATATTTATATCATACAATTTATATAATACATTTTTAAACTTGTTAACAATATTTATGACTAAAATTAATCATATAATTAACTTTTGTGAACTTGGCACCGACTTGTAATAAATTAAATCTTAGTTTCATAAACTCAGTGTTATTTGTGCACGTAAAACGCTGGGTGCTGAACTGTCATTTTGTTTATACGAGCTATAAAACTTTTATATTAAGGAAATATCTAGGGGAGAGTTGCCGAATGCGTACCACTTAATCTATTTTTTATTATATTTTCCGTTTGGCATTGTTTTGTATGTAAATAAACATTAGAAATTGTAGCTTGAGATTTATTATTATATGTTTAATTTCCCACCAATAACAAATTAATTTGTTATAAATCTTTTTGTAACATGCTGCAAAAGATACGATTTAGGCAACCGGTCGCCTAAATCGTACTTATTTACCTAATAAAAAATACCTAAATAGATATTTTTTATCGTATTTTCTTTGAAAGTATTGAATTCATGAATGAAAACAGTTAAAAGTATAAAATTAATAAGAGAAATCATTATATATATATAACTAATACCTAATAATTAATTAATACCTAATTTTAATAATTTATTGAAGAAAATCAAATATTTTATATTATTAAATAACAATAATGAAAAAACAAATGACACCAAAATAAAATTGGCTTAAACATATTTTTGCACTTGACATTTATATTGATATCAATTATTAGTTTTATTATTGTCAGTTATCAGTCTTATCTTTTGTTGGTACGATTTAGAAAATTTGATGAATTTTGTAAAAATATCGATTTAATCTTTACAATGGTTGCAAATATGTATATACAGTGAATGTAAAATATTCTACAATAAATCTTTTTTTACAAAAATACAAAAATTTATAATAAAATTAGATGATCGCGTTGTTATCGACTACATAAATTGATTAAAAATTAATATCAGATGTACCTGATTTTTTTAAAACGCTATTAACGCCCATAAAACAAGATGTAGACTATTATATTTTTGTCTATATTTCTAATTTCTTATATATTTTATATTATTGTTGCTATATATTACCTATATTAACTAATAATATAAAATATTGAGGTACGATTTAGGCGATCAGTACGCAACTCTCCCCTACATTAGGTGACAGCTCTACGAATTGAAAAAATATAAGCTTATAACTTTTTTTTCTCGATTTTAGTATAAAGTCCATTGCAGAACCTCCCAATTTTGTGTCTAGTTTAATTTTGTAAAAGGATTTTTGATTTCGTTCAATAAATTTGGAGATTTATATCGGTCTGCAATGTCCCGACAATTTGGTCACTCCAGCATTCCCCCCTTAACTTAATTTATTAAAAATCGAGTATCAACTTCATTAAGAAGATATTATATAATACAACTACGGAATAAGAAATATTATCGAGTCTCAAGAATTATTGTTATTAGATTATTAGTCGAATATGTGAAATGATTTGAAGGAAAAAAAGCAACGTGAAAAGATGTGAAAAAAAATTAGGAGAATTTACCATCTGTATTACAGTTATCCATCGTTTCATAGGTGCGACAGCTTTTTGAACATTTGGTCCCCAAGCTGATAAGAGGTAGTACGTGTACATTATTGTGTGTATGAAGCTATTCATGATGCTCATAAGTGCTAGGGGAGGAATGGCGTAATATCTTAGAGTCATCCACGCCAAAAGAAAGGTACTCACATGATGATACAAATGCAATGCGGTTACCTGAGTATCCTTCTTCCTTAATACAAATATGCCCGTTTGTACATAATCCAATATTTTTAACAGAAAGTAATACCATAAGCACCTAGTTATCTACAACAAAATTTAAGCATGATTAATTTGTGACATATTATTTTATGAAATCTATGTGAATAATATCATATAAATAGTATTATTATATTATATATTATTCTCAAAAAAAAAATTTACAAATTATTACCCTCATTGGAATATAATTGTAGGAATAATCTAAAGTAGGACATATTAATTTGGTCGAAAACAAACCACTATCAATATGGTCGTATATTAACCACGCATTTGCCAAAATTTGAACGATATTATACAATTTCATAAACTTCTTTAATGAATATGGCGGTTTGTTCTTCATGAATCGAGGTCCACAGCTGAGCACGAAGTACAAGTACACGAATATTATCAATGGTACTTGATAAAAAGAAGCGATTAACGGTAAATTGGTTACCCGTGGATCTGAAAATCAAATTAGTACATTGAAAGACATATGAACATTTAATAAACAATAAGAAGAAAAGACAAAAGTATTATTATTGTAATAGGAAACAATCATTTATTAAAACATCTGCGTTTTTATTAGTATTTAAGTTTTCAGTGTATATAAAATAAAATAATTGAATCGACACGCTATGATAATATCGGAATTGATGAATTATGGGTATTTTGCAATTATTTATTAAAGAGGATGGGTAAAAAATCCTCGATTTTGGGAAGTGAAATGTGTACGTTTTTTTTATAGTTTTTGAGCTGTAGAATCACGTGAAGCAATCAGTTTTTCATAAATATGAAGGAAACATATGTAAAAATGTGATTGAAGTGAGTAAATTAGCATAAGATTTTTGTCATGAAAATGAGATACATAAAGATCCTTTGTAATGTTTTAACTCTCAAAAACCATCAAATATATGACATTTTGTTATAATAGAGTTAAAATAGAGAAGGAAACAAACGTATGGAAACTCGAGTTTTGCATGTCATTTTCCCGCCTTCTTAAATTCTAGACTTTTAGAGCTTATTGGCGGACTTTTGAACTTTAGACTCATAAAACTTAGTTTGAAAACCCAGACACTTCAATTTCATACGCTTAAACTCTAGATATATAAATCCCAGGCCACTAATTGTCAATTTAATGTGAATTTAATTGACCTTTGATGTCAATTCTAGTCATACACGGAAAAAATAGTAGTTGATCTATATGTATAGAAGTCTGGTGATGCCAACCAGATTAAATAGTAAAATATAAAGCTATTTATGTGGTTGCTTGAATCATAGTACAATGATTAAGATAGGTTATGTTGCAGCAATGACGGCATTTCACATATACATATTTTTAATTGTAAGCATGGTGAGTCGCTTTTGCTTTTTGGAATTGCAACTTAATTTATAGTATGATGTAACAAGAAATTAATTCTTATTAATAATTTAATTCTTATTACATCATGCTTTATAATGTCACGATTGACGCAACGGATATATAACTTATCCATAATAAATGCTTCTCCAATCAAGTTTTGGTTGTCACAATCAGATCGCGCCTAACTACATTAATATAGTTGATACATCAAAGTAAATAAATCATATCAACCATACACATTCCTGTTACATAAAGATAACTAGGATGATGTTTCTATATTGCTCACAAATATTTTTGTTTTAAATATCTCACTAAATATTTTTAGTTATGTGAACTACATCTTTTTTTTCCGTATACCGTCGGCATTAGCGTTACTCAATGTGTACCGCGAGGAGGTTGCGCGATCGGATTTTGCACATCATTTGGCCCTAAAAAGGACCGATTCTAATTCATATTTTAAGAATCGCAGATCCTAATTTGCGCGCTACTCCTCGATATCCTTGTCTAGCATATGGCAATGCTCGGTCTATTTATACTATGTCTATGATTTATGTATAATCATGGTGTATAATATCTGTACCTACAATACGGATGTTAAAAATTGATTGGATGAGGTTATATCATATCGTTTGTTTCCTTCTGCATTTCAACTCTATCACAACAAAATGTCATGTGATAGTTTTCTGAAAATTAAAAACATTAAAAAGGATCTTTGTGTCATTTTCATTGTAAAAATCTTATGCTTATTTACTCACTTCAATCACATTTTTACATATATTCCCTTCATATTTATGAAAAACCGATTGCTCCACGTGATACTACAGCTCAAAAATTATAAAAAAAAAAATTTCACTTCTTGGTTTGGGAAAAAATCGACGATTTTACCCATCCTTCTTTAATATTTATGTATTTATTATTTATTTTTAACGCTAACACACATTCTACAATAAGCTATTAGTAATAAATTAGAAATCAAAAGCTAGAAATTAACCAATTATAGTCAATTATTCTTCTCACATTCGACTGTGATTGGTCAATTTCTAGCTTCTGACTTCTGATTTATTATACTAATGGTTTATTGTGGAATATGTTTAATGTTTCACGCATTGCTCATATCGCTGAACTTATTTTGTTATATCCATTTCATAACGAATGATATCATATTAGCTTTAAAAATTTGAAATTTTTAATCACAAAATATATGACAAATTTGATTTATTTTAATATTAAGTCAATTGATTTCATTTCATATTAAGGATGTGAATTTTTCTTGCCAAGGCGCCTATTCTGTAACTTTTAACGACAATGTCGATATCGTTATGTGTCGTTACGCAGCTTTTTCATCATATAAAATATCTGCGCAACGACACTGTAACGATATTGACATTGTCGTCAAAAAGTTACAGAATAGGGCAGCAGATCTTCGTAGGAAAATAAAGAAATTATAATTTTCTTAAAAATAGAGTAAATGATTACTAAATCTTGAATTGTTGCACTGTGATTATTAATTTGACGAGTTTTTGCTAATAATATAAATGGTACTCACCGAGCTTTTTCGTCCATTCAGATAATATATTCTGTAAGAGACTCATGATAGACAATAGCACTATGTCAATTTTATGAATTTTATTAAAAAGAAATACCGTTTAACTATCATTCGTTTACCTTATATTGAGAAGCAACTACAATGACGTGATAATCGAAATCGATTGTGCGTCATCATCTAGCACGCACCTTTGTATTTATATCATGAACTATTTGCACTTTGCTCTTAGTTTTGCATAAAACACGTCTGTCTAGCTGGCCGGCCCCACCTAAGTAGTATAGTAGAGCCGGTTCTAATCCATGGGGCTAGAGGGGGGAGAAGGGCGCGGCCTGATCGCACTGCTCCAACAGTTCGCGTTCCACTCGCTTGTAGTTTTCCATGTCTTTTTTTTTATTTGTTTCAGTCTTAGATCACGTCACACTCTTCCACGGAGCACTTGCACATGACTCGTACATACGCGTTGCAATATTGACTTATGTTTAGATCGAAATAGTGATCGATTCGATAGTCTTTCAGAGCATCAACTGAGGTGCCGCGCGCTTATGACCCATTATATATTTCGTTTGCGACTTCTTTGCCCCTCTGTCTATACCCTATTAGATTACACTTTGTGGTCGTAGTATCGGCGGTGGCGTGTTAACGATCTCTTCCTAGAAAAATATCGTTATCGGTGCTTCTTAGCCTTGAAAGAAAGAACTGTGAGAACGCAGTGTGATTTCATACTTCTACCTCTCATTGATAACATTTTGTTGCCTAAACAGTAACCGGCGCTTTTCTTAACGAGTTGCGACGTGTTACCGATCTCTTCCCAGAAAAATATCGTTATCGATGCTTCTTGGCCTTGAAAGAAAGAACTGTGAGAACACAGTGTGATTTCATACTTCTTTTGTCTCACTGCAGGAGAGTCACTTTCTTTATTGTAGAATTGTTTTGTTGAGCAGCCGATCGGCGCTTCTCTTAAACGCGCCGCGACATGTAGATAAAATATCGACACTTCTTTGCCATATTAAATAATACATGTAGAAATTAAATAC
>NW_017257999.1:1091825-1101009 GCF_001594055.1 Mycetomoellerius zeteki
CTTCTTTGTCATATTAAATAATACCGCGACGCATTTTGGGGACAACGCATTTTGGGGAGGGCGGCGGCGGCGGCGGGGCCCCATGATGGCGGCGGCGCGTATCACTGTTTACATAAACAGCGATACCACTGATCACGTCACCATGCTCGGCCTTCCCCGCTCTATCCCCTCCCTTCCCTCTCCGCGCTTACGAATACCCCCCGCGCCTCGCTCTCCCCTCTAGCCCCATGGGTTAGAACCAGCCCTACTATACTACTCACCTAATCAAATCGTAATGAAAAAAATTATGTAATAATGCTCTATTTATGCGCTATTCATATCCGCAAACAAAAATTTTTGTGCTCCTTCCGTTTAGCTAAAAAAAAATTTTTGTGGGGGGCTGAGTAGGCAGTCAGTCAGCCCCCCCACCCATTAAAAATAATTGATTTGAAAAATTAAATACACAGGATTTATGCGCTATTTATGCGCTACTATTTGCAAGCATTTTCGATTTTTGCGCTGCAACCCTTAAGGCACTTCCCTCTTGGAGCAAACAGACATATTCACCCTTAAGTCGTTTAAAATTACAAAATTAAGTACTCTGACTATGCATAATAATTCTCTGATTTATACGCTACTATTTCCAAGCATTTTCGATTTTTGCGCTGCAACCCTTAAGACACTTCCCTCTTGGAGCAAATAGACATATTTATCCCTGTTGTTTAAAATTGCATTTCTTAAATGGAAACCCCTATTTTTCATTGGATATTCTTGCAGCTTACCTCAAGAGCTTTCCAAAACACTATAATAAAATATTTTTTCATCAAGTACTTTTTTTAGTTATGCTCGAAAGTTATAGTACCTCCGGCATTTAGCATTATCTAAGGTTGTGCGACAGCTAAAACCTCTTAAATGTTGTTTAGGACCATAAACTAGATAACATTTATCAAAATCAAGGCCATTGGAAGTTGTACATCTTATTTTAATTTTTACGTTAAAATGAATTTTTAGTGTAAAAATCAAAATAAGAGGAACAACCTATCAAATTTTGTTTGCGTACCATAGTAAAAATTAACTCTTTCCATGGCTTAAGCACTTTAACAAAAATTACTTCATTTATGTGATAAAATTTGTATTACCATAGTAAAAGTTATGTCGGAACATTGTTGTGAGGGTCCATCCGAAAATACAAGACATAGTAAAATGTAATTTAAAATTAAAGTATTAAAACTTAATATAAAATTTTCTGTGTATTATCTGCGAAACTCCAAATATTGGTCATCAAGTTCAAAACAATTTATTAATTCATGTTAGAAAGTGTGTCGAAGTCGACGGAGAAATTTTGAACATTTTTTGTAAAGCATTAAATAAAATAACGAACATTATAAACAATATTTATTACGATTCATGTTTTCTTATTTCGATATCTCATAATGCCGAAACTGTTCGAAATCGGACATATATTATTACACATTTTCAATTTGTTTTCATATGCTAAAGCCACTGTAGCAGTTTTGATACTATATGCAGTGACACCCTATATAATAGATATTTATGCTTTTTATTTACACATGTAATTAAAATTGTTTTTATATTGAGTTGGATAAGCGAGAGACAATTAAATTTTATAATTATATTATTTTAAAATAATAATAATTACTAAAGATAGCTATTAAACAAATATATTTAAATAAAGTTATGTAATTACGTTAGTTATAGATATATAATGTAATATTTCATTGATAGCTTTAATGAAGACCAAGATGTTTTGCGAAAGATATACAAGATCATAAGTTAAAAAGGAAGTTTGCTCAGCAAACATTTAAAATTATAATTGATTAAATTAGACACAGTCTTTCTTCACAAATTTGTAACATTTACAGTTGTAATAACGGGATATAAGTACATAACAAGTAATTATATTTATACAAATGTTCCGATTATGCCTCAATTAGTACGCCTATGCTTCTGTTAATCCTTTTAATATTATTATGATCTCTCGCCGTTTATTAATCTTGCTAAATTAATATTGTTATATTAATGTTGCTAATTGTTAAATGTTAAATGTTATTATTCGCGCTAATTTTTTTATAATATAAAAAGCACTATATATGTATATATTTTTATAGATTTTTTATTAATTTAATTGAATTACGATTTGTATAATGACTACCCGTGTATTTACATTAACGTTCAAGAACGGATATACTAGACGATAACGCGATGTGTGACGATAATGTGAGTCGCGTGCTATAAACTCAAATAGCCATTATGTTACTTCGTTACAGCATCACTTCGCATACTGGACCAACCGATCGGGGTTGCCATGCCGTGGCAGTAATAGGTGCATTTCGGTCGTGCGTACGTTCACCGTGTGTGTAGATGCATTTCGAAATTCAACGTCGCTTTCGTGCCGTGTTTAATTATAAGTGACAAATAAACGTGAATAATCCCGGATTTCCTCGCGGATTCGTTGATGCCATTATTCACCATTCCTGCATTCCTTTCCGTATATAGAACTCGCGGCACATCCTCTCGACGCGCGAGCATCGCGTGGCCTCTCATAAATCTTTAATGACACGAACTGAACTACGCCGTTGAACATCGCGGGGAGCACACTGATTATGTTAACAATAAATTGTACGTAGCAAAATCCCCCTCCTCCCCCCCCCTCTCTCTTTCTCTCACACATTCTCTCTGGCTTGGTGACGTCGTTAAATGCGGACTTTTTAATAATCCGCTTGGTGGAAGCTTGGAGTTTATACACGGTACGCGTATGTGCTTTGCTAGTACCTTCCATCAGCCCGCATGCATTTCGCTACTTTATGCGCATATAAGTGAGAGATAACAAACGATGGGTTGAGTCCACCTTTATTCTATATCGCGATTTTGTCATGTCTGTATTATTCATCATTTTTCATTCCCGTTACCTTCTTTTACGTTGCCACTGCCATTTCTTCTTGACAAAACCAGACAGAAAGCAACATTTGAATCTTTCGGAGAAAAAGAACTTCTTCAAAAAGTTGAAAGAGTTAATAAAACCAGTTAGTATATGCTAATGAATTTAACAAATAATCGTATTTTTATTATTGATGTATCTAACCTTTTTCACGTCGGAACTACAGATTTTTTTTTGATATATTGAACGAAACAAATAAATACAAAATGAAATTTTTAGAAATTTTTGAAGATTAGAATTTTTTTAAAGCGTATCTTTAAAGATATTTCTTCGAACTATTTCTTTTTAGCAATATTGCAATTTATAGTTGTACAATTCCTTTTGAAGGTTTCAATGTACTTAACATATCTTTTTATTTTCATAAGATCTTTTCTGAAGAGTCGATTCTCTATATGCCGTTCTTTCTTCCATTCTCCTTCAGTCCCCTAACATTGTCATTATTGGAAAAAACGTTAGTTCCTTTCGTATATCAAATATCAAAGGTTTATCGAAACTTCTGAGATAATATTTCGAAAGATCCTTCTATTCCTCTTTCATTGTCTTTTTTATTATAAATAAGAGTCACTGTGTATGTGCTAATAGGCTATTAATTTCTTTGCTATAATAGAACAGTCGAGGTTAAAATATTGAATAATAAATTTCTATTAATCCTTATGTAGATACGTGCAAAATATCTCGCAGGAATGATTAATTCGCATAGTTATTAAATTTATTGAATCTACGGATTTGAACTTATCACATATTAAGATTTTATGAATGATGGTGTGATGAAAAGTTAAAGAAAAGAACAAATTTAAATATATATTTAAAAACTTTATTAAAGTAAAATAAAAAGTACTGAATAAAAGAGGTATTTATTGATCTCTAATGTTGTTAACAAATCAATTATTATTCAACAATAAGGAATAGAAGTAATAGCCTTAACGGTCAAAGTTAGATCTTTAATGTTTAAATAATTCAATTTGAATTACTATATATATCATATACTAGTATGTACATGCATATATATCATATTTGCACGGTTGGCAAACGTTACTTTTCAGTTACTTTGTAATTACTTTTTATAGTAAACAATTTGATGACGATGTTGCAATTTTTTATAACGATAATGTTAACTAACTAAACGCTAAGGTTGTACTAAAGTTAAAAAAATCACTTTGAAAAGTAACTTGTCACTATTACGCTTTACACTGACAAAGTTATCCGGTCGCCTAAATCGTACCTATAGGTATTTTTTATCGTATTTCCTTTGAAAGTATTGAATTTATGATTGAAAACAATTAAAAATATAAGATTAATAAAAGAAATCATTAACTAATACCTAATAATTAATTAATACCTAATTTTAATAATTTATTGAAGAAAATCAAATATATATATTACGATAAAGTTATAATCAAAAAATAATTAGGGGCCTAGAAAGCACATATAAAAAGGGTTGGGAATGTCCAGGAGACTCACTAACTCGATTTGTGAACTCCTTATAACATTCCTGGGTATTTTCTGCTTATGAGAAGCGTTTTCCTCTCGTGGCGGGACCGCGTACTTTTTTATTGAATTATAATATTGCAATATTTTCTACAAAATATTAAAATTACAATATTTTCCAATATTGCTACAATATTTTCAATAATATATTAAAATTTCAATATTGCAGCAATATTGCTGCAATTTTTGTAATATTGCGCACTATTGAAATATTGCTGCACAACAATATTTTGTGCTGTAGGAATCATGTATAATAAAGATATTTATTTAGAATTAAAAATTAATTTCACGAAAATCAAAACATACACACACATATACATATATATTTATATGCGAGGGGGTAACCATTAGCTGAAATATTGTCTCAGATTACATAATTTCATCTGACAAATAATTTTTTCACTACATATGAAGTAATTTGATAAAATATACGATTTGTTATTTAATATTATACAATGATTTCTTGTGGCTGCATATATAAGTATCGGATTATACATAGAGATTTTATAATGATTTCGAGGACTCTCGATTACAATTAAGTAGTTACTTTGTTTATGAATTAAACCAAAAAGGAACTTCCTTCGTAAAAGGAATTTTCTATAATAATAAAAACAACATATCTTTAAAAACATATTTTTGAAATATTATATTTAATAATTTATAAATTGTGATTGTTATCATCTATTTCAGTGGATACGTATATTATAAATGGATACGTATATTATTATTTTCAGTTCTTTATCAATTTATCTTTTAACTGTCGACATTTACGTCGAATTTAATTGAGAAAAGTAACTAGAAGTTTGCTCGCCATACATACTTTTAAGATAAGTACCGAGATGAGAGAGATAACGAAAACTTTGCTTCTAAGAAGCAACTTAAACTGCGACTGGAAAAGTTGCCACGATGTTGCCGGAAGGATGTATTTAGCATGGCTAATCGAGTTCTTCCGTAATCGATCGCGAAATAAGCAGTTCAAAGCCTCGCCTATGCAAAAATGGTAGATTCGTCCGTTATTCTTCGTCAACCTCTTTCAAGAGCGTTTTATTTTATAAATGCTTTTATCATTATAATAAGATGTAAAATGCGGTTAACGAAACGTAATTAATTAAACATTTTGAAAATCACACAATAATCCAAAAAATTTGTATTATATGTATATTTTATACACATTAAATTTGTATTATGTATATATTTTTACCTTCTTTGTAGATTTAGAGAAATACTCTTATTACTAAGCCACTCAGATTCCGACTATCGCCCGGGAAATGAAAGACGCGAGTTCGATTTCCGGTCCAATCACTCGTATCTTGAAATTTTTGTTGCTTATGTGTTTATCGAGTTTTTCTTATTTTTGCTTGTGAATATTTAAAAGAAGTCTTAAATTTGAGATTATTTTTTTACTGGTTTATTTATTGTATTGTCTTGCCCCCTAAATCTCTCTAGCCGCAGCGAGAACTGTTCTCAAGCGTAATTTACACCACCGGGGAGTCGGGTGTCGTCGTCGTCGTGTATCGACGGGAAGGTGGGTTCCGAGGGCTGTCGCCGACAAGCCCGTTTACGTCCTCGAGATTGCACGAGTCGGATTTTCCCCTCGCAGGGTCGTTTTTCGTCCGTGCACAGCGACATGCTGCTTTTTTAAGGCGACCTGACCCTCTTTTTTTTTATCCTTTTTGCGAATCGTCAGGTAGAAAAAGAGGTCGTCCGGTAGATTGAGCTTGCCCTTGCTTCAACGTGGACATCCATATTTTTGCTAGCTTGGCGTCATTTGCACCGTGGGATATTGGACGGTAGCGTTTGATGAACAGGGCGCGATTACCGAAAACTAAAATAAATTTCTCTATTGAGGTTTGGTTGAAACAGTCGTGTAAACAAAAGTTTCGATATTAAATGCTATGTCAACTATTGGGAAGAGTTGCCACATGCGTACCATTTAAACTACTTTTTATTATATTTTCTATTTGATACTGATTTGTACGCAAATGAACATTGGAAATTGTAGCTTGATATTTCGGACACGTATTATTACTTGTTTAATTTTTCATTGTTGACAAATTAATTTGTTATAAGTTTTTAACATGTTACAAAAGGTACGATTTAGGCAACCGATTGCCTATAGGTTTTCTAAATTTATCTCTTTCCTCTTTGAAAGTATTGAATTTATGAATGAAATCAATTAAAAATATAAAATTGATAAAGAAAAATTATTAACTAATACATAATAATTAACTAATACCTAATTTGTCGAGAAAAATATCTTTTAATTATTAAATAATAATAATGAAAAGACAAAGACGTCGAAGTAAAACCGGCTTGAATTTATTTTTGCACTTGACACATTTGTATTCATATCAATTATTAATTTCATTATTGTCAATTATCAGTCTTATCTTGTGATGATACGATTAAGAAAATTTGATAGATTTTCTAAAAGTACACAGTTGGAAAAAATGTGATGAATTTAACATAAATCGCATGTTCCAAACGGTCCACTCAAATTTTTGAGTTAATTTTACACAAGATGAATAAGTTAGAAAATAATACAAATATTATGTAAGAGAATAAATATAAAGAAAGATAACATCGACACAGTTTGTAAATAAACCGTGCGAAAAATTTTTTTTTCAGAAAATTAACGTTTATGATACGTTAAATTAACATATATTTCATTCATTTGTGTTAGAATTTACATTTTAAAATACATTTTTTCTGTTATTTGTTCACTTACTCATAAATTATGTCATTTTGATACTAAGAAACATTGAATATTCATTTTACAAGAAATTTTTAAATAACATAATCACATTATGTTAAATTAACACTGGAATATGTTAAAAAATTCAAAACAAACTGTTAACACAAACGTGAGTGGACCGTTTCCAACACAAATACACAAATTTGTTTACTGTGTACTGATTCAATTTTTATAATAATCGCAAATATGTAGGCATATATATATATACAATATATGCTCTATGGATGTAAAATATTTTACAATAAATCTTCTTTTATGAAAATACAAAAATTCATAATAAAATTGCATGATTACATTATTAGCTACATAAATTGATCAAAAATTAATATCAGATGTACCTGACTTTTTAAAATGCTGCTAAAATCCATAAAATAAGACGTAACTTATTAATTTTTTGTCTTGTTATATTCATTTCTCATTCATATTTTTGTTACTGAATATTGCTTACATTAAGTAAAAATAATAAATATTGAGGAGGTACGATTTCGGTGATCTAGTGCGCATTCGGCTCTCCCCTAATACCTCTTGAGAACTGGATGAAAAAAACAATGCGCGAATTAAAACAATTTAAAAATTGAGGAAAATTGAATTAGGTTATTTAGAGAACACAAGAAGCCTCTTCCGGTTTCTTATTCTCTTAGATATCTAAACAAACAAGATTACCATTTGTCGCCCAAACATATCTTACCTGTCTCATATTTGCTGACAATATTTTCGTAAATAATGACATTCGCGATGCAGTTCTATTTACGGGACGGCCTAGACGCAATTTCGTCGATACGTCGCCGCAATGAAGTTTCCCTCGAGATGTAGTTACCGGCGCAACATTAATGGGACGGCCTTCCTGTCACGGAAACGAGCCGGTGCGGTGCGGCGCGGCGTGACAGAATGGCAGAAGCATGGAAGAAAGGCGGAATTCCGGTGCGAGCCGGAATCCGGTGATAATTTGTCGCGGGATTACCATCGTCGTCCGACGGCGCGTGAAATAATAGTATGCTCATAGTTTAATATGAAATAAATCCAGGTACACATACACATGTTTACATACGCACACACACACACTCTTCCTTTCTCTTTCTTTCGACACGCGACGCATCGGAGAGGAGAGATAATACCAGAGCACGGCAAAATTCACAGCATGATCCGCGTAATATTACGATTTAAAACGTTTTAATATGTTTTTGTTAAACTCGAGCGAGTTACGTAAATAACTTAATTCGTGATTGTGCAGCCGGAAATAGCTGTTACAACGAAGCCATTACTCACGTGTACGTTTTTTTCCTCGGAGGGCGATGATCAGATAGAGTTAAAGATGTAATAAGCGGTGAATATAAAGTTTTTAAAATTTATTATGACAAAACGTAAATTTAGTTTTTTCTATACAATTATGTTTCGTGATTGCAGATTGCATATGTACCTATATCATAATGACAAATTTAGTTAATGGACTTGTACAGTCGATAAGCTGAGTCTTATTAAAGTATATCATTTATTCGAAACATATAGCTATAAATCTGTAGGACCGGTGTGAACCTGGCGCCCAACTTTATCAAAATTAAAAATTAATACCGTAGGGCGTTTGTACTTCGTTTGTACCCGTTTGTACCTCCCTTATTTTCGTTTGTACCTCAAACAGTTAAACAAAAAATGAAATACAAAAAATGGTCAGCGCCCAAGTTTAATATTTTTTAATTTCATTTATGCCATTCGAAAGAGAATCGTTTGTACCCGTTTGTACCTCCCTTACTTTCGTTTGTACCTCAAAGGGTTCGGAGATACAGCGCTTTTCAATTTTTGCACAAGCCCTATATAGCTAACTTTGCCAATTTTCAAGATATCGAAACGGGACCAACGGCATTCGAAAGAGAATCGTTTGTACCCGTTTGTACCTCCCTCACTTTCGTTTGTACCTCGAAGGGTTCGGAGATACCGCGCTTTTCAATTTTTGCACAAGCCCTATATAGCTAACTTTGCCAATTTTCAAGATATCGAAACGGGACCAA
>NW_017257999.1:1102826-1109608 GCF_001594055.1 Mycetomoellerius zeteki
TTGAAAAGCGCTGTATCTCCGAACCCTTTGAGGTACAAACGAAAGTAAGGGAGGTACAAACGGGTACAAACGATTCTCTTTCGAATGGCATAAATGAAATTAAAAAATATTAAACTTGGGCGCTGGCCATTTTTTGTATTTCATTTTTTGTTTAACTGTTTGAGGTACAAACGAAAATAAGGGAGGTACAAACGGGTACAAACGAAGTACAAACGCCCTACGGTATTAATTTTTAATTTTGATAAAGTTGGGCGCCAGGTTCACACCGGTATCTGTAGGAGTAGACTTTTACTTTTGCATAATTATTAATTAGTCCGTAATTCCTTGATAACCAATTAATAAAACACGCGCAATCTCAAGAGAGGGCCTTTGAGATTAGAGTTTAATTTACGACAGAAGGGTCGAGAGAAGAAGTCTTGGTAAAGCCATCAAAAGTGGAAGAAGAGCCCGTAGGCTCAACCCTCGGCGAAAAGAGGAGCGAAACTGCACGGACGAGCCAGGAGAACGGCCGAAACAGTGGCCTCGAATCCTCCACGCTAAGGAGGATGAGCAGGGTTGTGGCGTTTGCGCCGGCGGTCGTTGAGGAAAGGGTGCGTTGAGGAAAGGGGATAGCTACCCCAAGTGGTAGGGATGGACGTGTAGGTGGTGGTGTACAACGAGTGGGGGTGGATAGGGAAAGGCGTGGAATTGGCGGAGGCAGTCAGTGGCTCGCCGCGCGCCACAACGACGGCCGGACATTGGCGTTGACTCTTTCCACTTACCGAGCGTGATCGCCCGAAAGGTCAATTTTTTTCCACTTGTTCCGCCGCCGCCGGTGATCTTACCATCGCGCGTGAAAAAGCCGTCTCTTCTATTGTAAAGGCGAGGATTGCCATCGATTTACCGTCACCCTTTCGTTTGTCATTTACGCGTTCCGGAGTGTCGTTCTTTTTAAATGTGCTTCGTGGTACATAATTTGTCAATCACATTATACTGGACAAGATTTTCTAAACAGCGACGAGACGGGAACGATAATCCTATCGTGTGACATAAAAGCTCGATCGAGCATAGATATCTCATCGAGGACCTCTTGGCCTCGATAAAATATGTCTCGTTCAATGTTCCGTTTTGTTGTCTTGATCGAGCGATAATCTTCGTTCAGTCGAGTGTGCTGAAGAAGCGTTTGGTGTTGCGTTCCGTGATCAGTGAGGATCGTGCATGTGTGCCGAATTTTGTGCTGATGAGATGTCGATGGGTGGACATGTAACTGCAACAGCGCTGGTACTTTTTTGCGTGAGCTTGCGTTGCTTCCAAAGCCGAAATTTATTTTTCTTGAAATTGTTAAGACAGAGAGAAATTCATGAAATTATTAAAATAGAGACATATTTTTGAAAATAGATAAAATTTTGCCTAACGACAACAAATCAAACAATTATAAATATTCGGCGCACAATTTAATTTATTATCGATATGAGTCGCGCGCGTAATGGAAGTTTGCACGCAAAAAAATATCATATCTTGCTCGCGAGTGAATCTACATGTGCGGAAATTCTTCCGGAAGTTTTTCCTCGTGTTTTTATCTTTGATCATATAGATCCGCATCTCTCAGCGATTCTTTGAATCACAGAACTCGATTTTACGGCGAGCCGAATTAATCATAGTGATGACAGTGCGAAAATAAGGGAGTGTCCGAGAGGAATTTGTATTCGTATGCGACACCCCGGATAAGGAGTGCAGAAGCTCTGATTTTTTTCGCCGATAATTGGCGCACGTGACACTTGTGTGATACGAGAAAACGCTAAAAGAAAGGTAATGTAAACGGAAACGAAGCGCGTGAGAGGAGAATTTTTCCTTCGAAGCGACGGTTTATCCCGCACGGTTTTTTGTATGTGCAAAACACCGAGTCACTGAAGCTGCTGGCAATTGCTCTGAAATGAGAAATGAGGTATAATCGCACGACGTATAAATTGAAGTGCGAAACACCGTAATTGTTCAAGTATAACCATGGATGGTCGTCACTTTTTAAATTGAAGGGGATTCTGTCTTATAAATACTATGTGATGTAATTGCAATACATACATAGATAATTATATCATCAGTCTTGGTATTTTTTCAAAGAAGAGAAAAAAGACAGCGCTTCCTTATAAGAATGTAAAACGATATTTTTTTATAAGTATTTTCTTATTAAATATTAAATAAAAAATTTTTGTTCAAATAAAAATGTAATAATGAATGAAAGATAAATGAAATATAATATATAAATAAAAAATGTAGCGAATGGAAATACTAATGACATGAAATTAAAATAACGTTTTATAATTTTACTTGGCGATATTATTCAGCAATCCAAAGCGTTTGGTAAATTAATATTTATATTTATTGCATGCAATCAAAATCTGAAATTTAATTTGTGTAAACGATTTAGCGTTACGCACAAAACTAAAAAATATTTGTATAATAATCGTACGAAGAATTTCCAAGATACAAAATCAATAAAGCGCAATTACATTTCGTGTAACTGTTCGATTTTAGTCGAATGCAGATCTCTCGTCGCAATTTCATTTCGATTCAACGTGTTCGAATTAACTGTTGCTCCACTGATTACCATAGAAGCAATTCTCTTGTAAAATACATCTACAATAGTTCTTCCTAGTCGCATTAAATTGAATCGACTTATTCTAACCAGTTTATAAGCGGTCTAAGAAGCTCGCGATTAATAAACGCGGCGTGAAGTAATTACGCGATTTCGTGCTCGGCGTCGCGAATACATGGCGGTTCCCATCGCGAATCATTATTCCCACGTTGCCCTTTACGAGCTGTCCTTTTATTTACGGTGTCGTGCATACCCAGAAGAAAAGGAGGAGAAAGAAGTTGTTACTTCCTGACGTAAAACTGTTGCACTACGAGTGTAATGGAACTGCGACTGCGCGCGCGGACTATGTCGCCTCTCACCAAGAACAAGTCGGGCCCGGCGTCGAAAGTTAAGCGAATTCCCGGAACATCGTAACGAGAAAACAGACGGAGCGTGAGCAAGAAACCGTCGCCCTTTGTTTTCGCGGTTCGTACGAAACGTCATGCCATTGTTCCAGCAGTAGGAAAGCCGTCGGCTGAGCTCGAAGTATTTTCATGGGACAACATCGAAAGCGCGCTCCATAAAAGACAACGCCTGGCTCTCCTCGCTGGAATATTTATTCTCTTGCTGCAAATGTAAATCCTTCCCTCTCTTTCTCTTGTCTGCGCGAACGGTGGACTAGCCGTAAAGTTTTCGTCGATTTACGAGGTACAAACTGGAGAAACGAGAAGAAAGGCAGTTTTATATCTTTATTCAATTAGTGTTGACAGGAAGCTAATGATTTGCGATTTTAGTTATATGAATTATTACAGATGCGGCGATTTTGTCACGGGAATTCCTACATTGCATTTCTAGCTACATTGACTCTCTTGTGTAATATATTAGCAGTATTTTAGAGAGAACCATTACTAAATGTAAAACGTAGAAAATGTTACATTTCGACGGGGGAATTTCTGGCGCGTCAAGTAATAACGTCCCTAGCAAATATCCGTAGTGAGCAAACCGAGAGAGAGAGAGAGAGAGAGAGAAAGAGAGAAAGACAAACGAAGCCTTTCTACGTCTGATAAAACTAAAGTAGCGCGGTGATAACGTCCAATAATTTCGTCTTTTCTCAGTCGTAATAAAGCGGGCCGTTCGGGAAAAGCATTGGCATTTAAAAAAACCGTCGACGGTACTCTTTCGGGGAAAAAAGAACGGGAGGTGCCGGCAAATGGTCTGAGGATGAAAAAAAAAGAGGACAATTTCTCTTACTTGCCGTCATTTTCTCTGCCTGACATTATCCAGGAGTCTCGTCACGCGATCGAACGAACGAAACGTGTTCGATGGACACGATTGGTCGGTATAACGATTTTTATGGCCAACTCTCGGAAGAACGATCAGCCAAATAAATTGCTGGCACACGCGATAAAAAAAAAGCGTCTGGCATAGGTGACAGGGAAACGGGAATAGAAAAAAAGGGACGACGGGGCATGGCAAAAGCCTCTGCTGGCGGGGCGACAGCGGGGAGGAGAGGGCGGAGAGATATCGCAGTTGGGGCGAGTTTGGTAAAGTTGACGGGCGATATTACGGAGCGGGCGTGAAAAACGAGCGGGATATAAAAAAAAATATCATCCCCAGTCCCTTTGTCCACCCCCACGATCGAGGTCGGCGGGTCAGCCACTTGATAAAAGTGAGGAGAAAAAGAGGGAGATGCCGAAGCTCGTTCCCCTGCTGTTCGCCGCCCTAATTACGGCGACGAACACGGGCCGATACGACAGGTAATCGAAGCCACGATAATGACAACAATGGTAGTTTGAATTTAAATTGTACAAAATCGCCATCGGAAGTTGATGAAATTTGAAGCTGACTTATCGTGCTGAATGTTACTTACTGATGTAATATTCATGATGTTATATCGATGTACGTTTATCCTTCATACATCGTTCGTCGAAGGGCGTACGGTGGAAGAATTTCCAACGTTGATACGAACGGTATATACATATATGTATGTATAATTAAACTAATTGCGCGGCGCCAGCAGCGCTTTGCTTCATTATAGCGTCGGATGCTTCTGACCGACCATACATCCGCATTCAATCGAATATTGCTTTTATGACATTTGTCGTGTTAATTCGTTGCGTTTCTCGAATTACCAGTTTATCCTCCGGCCGATATATACTCATAGACAGATGCATACACAATTTTATATCGGTGCGTGTAAAGCAAACGTTAAATATTCTGCTACTATCCAACCAATACCCCATCAATATTCTGCAACAAAATATTTTGATTAAATGTAGTTGTAATATGAGTTTTGTTTTTCGATAACACTATGGGTAATAAAAAATACTTGCAAAACATTTTTAACGATTATTTTTATAACAGATAGATTACAAAATACAAATCATAAATATAGAATATCGTCTTTCGTTTATATCAAATAAAATGTCATTTTGAATTAATCATGTTCATAATTTAGTTAATATTAATTCTCCATTTAGGAAAGAATGATTATTTGCATAAATCAATGCATGTGTGTAATAGAAATGAACCAGAAGGAGACGATAATGGAGATATTCATTCAATTCTATCCAATCATCGAGTTAGATTAGAGACATTAATAGAAAATGTCATGCGTCTAACAAGCTGCGATTAGACCTCCTTCCGCATCCTGTCGCGGCGACATCCTTCAAATTGGGTCTCGTTATCCATGCTTCAATATCTTGCGGTTGGCTGATACAAATACATA
Source organism: Mycetomoellerius zeteki (assembly GCF_001594055.1). NCBI lineage: Eukaryota > Metazoa > Arthropoda > Insecta > Hymenoptera > Formicidae > Mycetomoellerius > Mycetomoellerius zeteki. Next base: position 1,108,106 of record NW_017257999.1, read on the forward strand.
CATACGTGCGGCTGTGCGGTTCGAAACTAATTCCGTGTCCGTCGGTTCGCCACAAACGCGCCAATTCGTAGGAACGATATTTAGCGGATATGCAAATCGCCGATCGGTCGTTGATTCTTCCTCGAAAATCGGCAAGCAGCACGAATTCGAGCACCGCTTTGTACTCTACCGAATATTCTCGTTGATGTTGTTTGCATATGAGCGTGAAGTATCTCTCTCTCTCTCTCTCCCTTTGTTCCTCTTCCTTTCTCTTTCTCTCATTCCTCTCACTCTTTGTCAACACAAGTGCATCGTTAAGTGGTACGAATGCAACCGTTCGTGAAATGGAATGAATTACAAAAAAGCCTGTGCCCCGCTGGTTTTACAATTCGCCAAACATCTTCCCCTCTCTCTCTCTCTCTCTCTCTCTCTCTCTCTCTCTCTCTTTCTTTTTTCCTCCCTTCCTCTTCTATCTTTCTGGATTTTTCTCTCTTTAACGCGGCAATTGCTTTTACATTCCGGATAGCGAAACAAAAATACGTATTTAAATTAAATTAATTGTAAAGATTTAGGTACATCTCTCTCATGCTCCCTATACATGATTCAAGAGAATTGAGAGATGCATCTTGTAAGGTTGTTATTCTAGAATTTCTGCTCTTTACGTTAATGATGTATTGTGAGGCAAATCTGGAATTTCTCCACCCTTTGAAAAGGGTTCTTCTTATCCAGTCGTTCACTCGCTTTTTCGTATTACTATACCGCGACGCACATATAACACAACAATCTCCCGCAATGCAGGACGAGATCTGTCAGAGTCGAGAATATACCGAAGATTGAACCGCACCCGAATGAAGCCCGTTCTCGCGCGAGTTTATTCAACAAACAACCAATCAGGATATCTCCCTCTCCTGCGAACGATTTAAAAAGTTAATCCGTCAAAAGCAATTCCGTTTCTCTGTTCCTGTCACAACGTACTATCGTACTGCTGCTCTTCGTAAACTTCCAATCGATTCCGCGCACCACGCCGGAGTAAGCTAAATATTTATCAACGTACCGGACGGAAAATGCGTTATTTAAATGCGACGTTGTCTAAACGGATTGGCTGTGCGGCATCGACGTATACGCGTGTTCTAGCGCGTACATGAGCGTGTCGCGCAAGCGGAAACGTTTCATGTCCGCAAAGTGTCCACGCCGCGTCACGTTAAATTCGTCGTAAATTGAAAAACAGAATCAATCTAACTATCAAGTGAAAAAACTATTAAAAAAAAACTAGTAGTTAAAAACTGGAACTATTAAAGGGGAAATATGTTTACAGATGTTTGTAAACAGACATGGAAATTTATTCTAAACCGCTTCTAATGGAAAATTAGAATCCCTTATAATCGACTTTGTCACTGAAGATATCCACAGACCCGAACGAGAGGCAGGCAAGAGCATGGGAGGAAAAGCGTGGGGATAAATTTGTAAAGTTAATCCGACAAATTTCACGAGCAACGAGACTGGGATTTGCAAATTTGAACCGCT
>NW_017257999.1:1109685-1114307 GCF_001594055.1 Mycetomoellerius zeteki
CCCGCCGCTAATTTCGTAACATCTCCGTTAAATTATTCCATTTCGCGTCGTTGTGTATTCTGTTGTTTCGCGTTCGAGAAAGTAAAATAACGTCATGATAAAATAAAAGTCCAACTGTCTGTGACGCGCGTTCGCGCATTTCCGACACTGTTGACTCCGGGATAGGGACGGAATTATTTAAATCGAATTCGGGCGACGTTTCTCAAGCGGAGCGATCCTTTCCTCGTTGTAAATTTCTAGCGAATAATATATGTGTGCCATGCCAACGGAATATTCAACGTTACGGAGGCGAAGGAGATCGGAACTTTCGTCATATCCTCCCGAGCTGCAACTTACGGAGCGGACGAGACGTGGGCCGGAAAAATCCTGGGGAACGCGACGGAAGAAGAAGCCCCGGATGAGAACGGAACGCCGGGGGGCGAGTCAGTGGGGCCAGGGGAATAACGGGAAGCGAAGAAACATGGAATGGAGATGAAAGAGCCGAATGAAAAAGAGTGTCTCGTGCACTCTAGAGACAACCAAGAAAGAAATATGTCTCCGGCATGCTTGAGCGGCGACGACGGTGACGGCTAAACTCAAGACTTTTAAATTCCATGAGCTTCCGTAGAATTGCGTCGAATGCTAGAAAGATACGCGGTATGCGAACACACGTTCGTCATTTTTGGTTTCCGCAGGAAGGGTCGGTTTAATTAAATGTTTGCGGTCTGGCATGTGGAACGTCGCCGCGAGAATTACCGCGCATGGGTGCCCTCGCGTTGCGCTAACGACGGATGAATATGCGACGGAAATTTTACCAGCGATATTTGAAAGCGTGCATGTAGAGCCAAGGATACACAGACGATCCCAGAAGTCATTTGCTTCAGCAGTAGATTTAGCGACATATATTCAAAGTAGTGAATTAAGTATGTAAGCGGAACTAAACGGATTTTACCTGTAATATTATCGTACAAAGAATAATATTTCAATAGTGATAATATAATTAAATAACTATCTGATAACGTAGACAATTCTGTATCGATATTTTAGAATGACAATCAATGTCCTGAATCCTTTGGGAAATTCATAAATGGATAAATTCCCTATGGTCTTCGCGCGCATTCCCTACAATCTCTACATTATTGTCAAGTCACAAAGCGACGTCCATCATTCTCGGTTCCAGATATTCGTTTCTCTGTACAGGCTATTGAAAGTCCTTCGATAGATTGGTTGCCCGATGCATTGTGGAAGGACATCTGGGTGGAACTGGAGTTTACCTGACAGCAATCATGATTCTTTTTTTATTATTTCTTTCGACTTCGTGCTTTCATTACGAACAAACGCGATCGTCACGAACGTCGGTATCCCTTCCGCCGCCGGATAACCTCGATGACGACGTTCCTAGAAATGTATGGTAACCACATACGCCGTACGAGTTGAGGCAGGTTACTATCTCGGAAGCAAGAATTCGCCGGCAGATTTGTTTGCGGATCTAATTTGTGATTTAAATCGCGGAAGATATTTATGACTCGTGGTCCGTCGATATTCCTCGGGACACTCTGTTCTCATATTTGCATGTCGGGATGAATAAATACGAGGGCCGGGTTCACGCCTGTGAAGCACCGCAAATAACTCTGGCTGTTCTCCTCGTGAATTCTGCTGCAGGGATAAATATAAATACGCGAGAAACGCGACGAAGGAAATTAAATCTACGGAGCATAAGAAGTTATATGCGTGGCGTTTGCCAATTTTAACAAAAAGGTTAAGGTGAAAGTCAAATTCTGATGTAGCCAAGCATTTAGCCACATGTTCTAGCACATATTCATATTTATTAATATCGTAATCTCTCTACAAGAGATACATATTTCATTTTTATACATATATGTTTCTAAACTAACCAGTGCTATTAATTCTACGTATGTTTTATTAACCTTTATTAGCGAATAGTTACAAAACTCCAAGTATAATTTTCTTTAAAACCTTGTTTTGGAAAATAAAAAATATTGTCCAGCCTAAAAATCTTAAAATTCATTATTTTTACATTTCTTTATTTCATAAAGGTCTAACTAACAATAAGTAAATTTAACATAATATATTGGAAAAAATATTATAAAATAAAAAAATTTGTTGGAGTGCAGATAGTCTGAATACTCCACGTACCAATTTGTGTATCTTTAAACCACCTACCCATTTAAAAATTAATTTTACATTTGTATCCGTTAATTTTAAACGAATGATTCAATCGAGATCGAATAGCAAGCAGCGCGTCAATATCGAACGAAAATATGGAGACGCCATGAACCCCGATGAAGTTTCTAACGCAATCTTACACCTTTCTTTACACGTACCTTTTTAAGAAAACTTCTTCCTCTTTAATGTTACAAGCTTCTGCTGCCTTGAGTTTTGAAAGTTCATTCCACCGCCCGTCTTGTTTCACGTCAGGGCTACCAAGATTGCGACCGAGAAAGAGGCGAACTGTAAAGCCAAGTGGAAGTTTAATAACATTTCTATAAAACATGCTTCGCTCGAGAAAGTTTGTAATAATATTTACCGCGCGTTGCAGCTTAATTTATGTCGCATGCAAAGCATCATTGGGTACTTCAGGCATTTCGTCACGTCGCTCATTATAACTACTCCAATCTTACATCTTAATCGAGATTGCGATCAACTGTGATCGTACGAAGCTAACACACATGATTTAATTACATCAATAATTGTATATGTATCTTAATATTTTAAAATAAGAATAAAAATAGGTCAAGAATAAGTTAAATAGAGTAAAAATGTAAAATTGCCGAATTCGCACCGGTTTTTTAAATCGCAGTACTTCACTTAAAAATTCAATTATTATACTTACAATATCTCATGGACTAATTATTTAAAAATTATATGGTACTGTAACGATTGCTGTTTTACATTCGTAACATGAAGCGCAATAGAAGTATATTTTTTAACGTAAATAAAAAATCATAATAATGTTGCTACTTTTCAACATATTTCATAACAGAATTGTAAAAAACATAAGTTAAATAGCTCATGTTTCGATAATTTATCGTGATTAAAAAATACTGTTAGAAATTAGTTTAATGAAGTTGGTTTTTTTTTACGTTCTGGTTTATAAGTTAAATAAATAAATAATGATCAATATAAAAAGATTCAATAAATTTAAACTATTATATAAGTAAAGTTTTACAAAGTGCTCTAGTTTCCTGAATCGCATTATTTGCAGGCTTATTAAAAATCCTCATTTAAAACGTTATAATAATGCAAAAAATTATGAAAAAAAACATAAAAAAAGGAAAAATTGTAGTTTATTATACTGTAAAAAATTTAAGAATATTCTTCATAGTTTCTAAATTATAATTTATATATGAAAAGTAATGCAATTTCAACAACCTTACTCCATAAGTAAAATGTCTATATGAGCCTCCGCGGTTATTATTATAATATGTAAATATGTTTATAAATGACAAAGTATAGAATCATATTCAGAACGCTATAATAACAATATTAGCACATTTACATTATATATATATTATAGAATTTCAGAAGTAAAAGCGTGCATTTATCGATAAAAGCGCGTTTTGTAAATACGAGCCATAATTCACGAACAATTGAAATGTACTTACCAACGAAGTTAACTGCAAAATTTATAGTTAATTTCATTGGTAAGTACATTCAAATTATAAATAATATCTTGTCACATTATAAATGTACATATTTATCAATAAGTATGTATTTTGATTATATTTACGCACTAATAATCGTATAATAACAGGCTCATATAAACATATTATTTGTATTTGACTTATATACAACATTATATTATAATTACTTTTTGTTAAATTGCTAATGGTTTTTATTTGATCTCGTTTATTCACAGCTAGTATACGGCGAAATCAATGGGCGAACAGATTCAATACGATCGAAGGAACGTTTTGTTGTTTTCCTTTTCTCTCTGTTTTTTTTTTAAACGGTTAACCGCACGAGCCGACGAGAGTTTTATCGTCACGCACGTTATTCCGGTTGAAGTGCCGTACCGTGTTGAATACACCTCGGCTTTTATTGGACGAAATCCATATCAGCGCGACGCGTACGGAACTAGTGCGACACGTCCCCCGGGGTTCGCCATGTAGCATCGAGATCCCGTATGCCTACCTAATAGCCAAGCAGCGCCAGTTTCCGGTATGTTTCGGCGACAGGTATCAGCCGCGGACAGTACCAGATCGGGCGCAGTGTCGGATCGTGTTCGACAACGAGCAGTGATCCGGGTCTAATCTCTCTCCGGTTCGATACGTCGAGGAACGACACGATTGCAAGTTTGCGAATTGTTTCGCGCTATCGCCCGTAAGTTGCGGGGGACAGGGTGGGAGTTGCAATATAGACGAGCGTATAGCATGGCGATACGTCATAAATCCTCGCATTTTCATTATGCAGTAAATTCGATACAACAGAAGCTTTCGTGGGCGATTGATCTATTTCATATTAATCTATTTTGATGGCAATGTTGACGCTTCAAAAACACGCTCGCAATGTAATATCGTTAATTGGGAGTGATATAGATTAATCGATTTTTTCGTGTTTACCAAGCGTTGTAATATCTAATATGGATCGCACGAAACTAGGACGCTTGCGATGATACAAGA